>NC_057797.1:685389817-685400502 GCF_018294505.1 Triticum aestivum
TCAGCCAGGCCACGCGAGGCCGCCGTCCGCGCGCTGCTCTGCCCTACCTCAGCTCAGCCATGCCGGCGCCGTGTACTCCCTTGACTGCAGGTGAGCCCCTCCCCTCCACTTCCTTCTTCTTCTACTTCCTCTTGCCCTCAACCTCTACTCTGAGTCTCGACCGCTGTGCAGGGCCCGTCCATCTCCGGCGAGCTCACCACACCGCGCGAGCTCAATGACCGCTGTGCAGGGCACCACCACGCATGTGATAGTTAGGTACAGTTACAGAAAATGGCTTGTAAATAGGGTTAGGGTTTGGGAGTGGAGACCATGGCCATGGCTTGTAAATTGTTGTTGATTCTTAAGTAAATTTTTCTGTTAGGTACAGTTAGGTACAGTTACAGAAAAATTCAGACGGAAAGGTTGTGTCATGCATCACAGGATTTGTAGGAGTTCTTGGAGCCACAAAAATAACTTTAGAACCCAGAGAGGCCTCAGACCCGCATCATAGGCAATAAGATCAGGTGTCGGTGTCAAAACCGGCGGATCTTGGGTAGGGGGTCCCGAACTGTGCGTCAAGGCCGGATGGTAACAGGAGACAAGGGAAACGATGTTTTTACCCAGGTTCGGGCCCTCTCGATGGAGGTAATACCCTACTCCTGCTTGATTAATATTGATGATATGGGTAGTACAAGAGTAGATCTACCACGAGATCGAGGAGGCTAAACCCTAGAAGCTAGCCTATGGTATGATTGTTGTATATGGAGTTGATGTCCTACGGACCACAACCCTCCGGTTTATATAGACACCGGATAGGGTTAGGGTTACACAGAGTCGGTTACAATGGTAGGAGATCATGAATATCCACATCGCCAAGCTTGCCTTCCACGCCAAGGAAAGTCCCATCCGGACACGGGACGAAGTCTTCAATCTTGTATCTTCATAGTCCTGGAGTCCGGCTGAAGGTATAGTCCGGCTACCCGAATACACCCTAATCCAGGACTCCCTCAGTAGCCCCTGAACCAGGCTTCAATGACGACGAGTCCGGCGCGCAGATTGTCTTCGGCATTGCAAGGCGGGTTCCTCCTCCAAGTCCTTCATAGAAGATTGTAAACACCAAGAGTAGTGTCCGGCTCTGCAAAATAAGTTTCCACATATTGCCATAGAGAGAATAATATAAACACAAATCAAATCTGCTGACGTATTCCGCAGTGCGTCATCACACTACGGCCAAGTCCTTTACTCGAATCGTTTTTACTTTTCCACCTCAGCACGTTTTGCGAGGCGGTTTCCTTGCCACGTCTTGTCAAAGTAGAGATCGTGTACCCCCTTTACGAGATTCTCATCAATACGGACGTGGGTAACCCAACCGCCCCATTTATCACGGCGCTTGGGAGGCAAGCGAGTTTTACTAGGCTGGTGGGGACGCACAACCGCATCCGCCCATATAAGGGGATAAGGATCCACCTTTTTACCTACGCCTTTTTCCTCCTTTGCCTATCCATCTCCTGCGCACTCGAGCTCCAGCGCCCAAGCCCGCACTTCCCACCTCAACCTTCTCCAGCAATGTCCGGAGCGGGAGGCAAGTGGATGGTCTCCTCCGCTACGGAGGGCCAAGTCAAGAAGCTAAGGAAGGCCGGATACCTGTCTAAGGACATCGCGCACTGGCTTCCTGAAAAGGGGCAGCTTCTCCCCACCCCAAGGCCCCACAAGAGGGTAGTATTTCTTCCCCACTTCCTCCGCGGACTGGGTTTTCCACTCCACCCATTTGTCCAGGGGCTCATGTTCTACTACGGCCTGGATTTCCACGACCTGCCCCAAACTTCATCCTCAACATCTCGGCGTTTATCGTCGTGTGTGAGGTTTTCCTCCGTGTCCGCCCTCATTTCGGCCTCTGGCTCAAGACCTTCAACGTCAAGCCCAAGGTGGTGCGCGGCAGCCAGGCGGAGTGCGGAGGCGCCATGGCGGGCAAGATGGCCAACGTCCTATGGTTCGAGGGCTCTTTTGTGGAGACCCTAAAGGGGTGGCAATCCGGGTGGTTTTACATCACCGAGCCACGCGATCCAAACTGGATCGCAGCCCCCGAGTTTCGATCCGGACCCCCCACGCGGCTTATGTCCTGGAAAGAGACAGGCCTTTCGTGGGGTGACGAAAAAGAGGTGACCGAATTGCAAACATGCATCCAGTCCCTGGTGAACAAGTCAATCCGGATTGTTAATGTAATCCAGGTTATGCTAGTCCGCCGGATCCTCCCGTGCCAACAACGGGATTTTAATCTGTGGGAGTTCGACCTGGCGCAGCACCAAACCCTTAGCAGGCTCTTCGAGACGATGTACGAAGATGCTTGGAAGGTGCTATTCAAGGGCACCGAGGCTCCCGCATCCGCTTCTGAGGACCGCGGATACAGCTCGCAGCGTCACGCTAGCGAGGTAAGCTATCTTCACCTTTTACATGATGTTAAGCTTTTTTCATAGTTTGACTCTATGCGGGATCTAAACTCCCTTACCTTTGACAGGCTTGGCGAGCGATATCCGGACCGATTAACTGTCCGGCTCCGCTGCCCGAAGACCCAACCCCAGCTCTACTAGTGAAGCTTCTGGTTCCGGCGCCTTATGTGGTGCCGGAGAAGAAGGCCAAGAAGAAGAAGACCACGGGGACTCGAAAGAGTGCCCGTAACGTGGTGGTGTCGGACTCGTCATCCGACGAGTCCGAGATGCCATCTTCCCGTGAAAACGAGGAGGAGGAAGAAGAAAACTCTCCCCCCAGCGGAGGGAGGAGAGAAGAGGAAGGCCTCCCCAATGGGGGAGGCCGAGGGGTCTAGGAAAAGGAAGACCCCTCCGCCGCACTACTCCGCCGACGCCGAAGAGGGCGGAGAGGAGTGGCCAAACAGGGCCAAGCGTCCGGCGAAATCGTAAGTTTGGATATCAGAGTAACTCATGATGTTCCTTTGTTGCACAGCTTTCCCTAATGTCGAACGTAATTATGCAGCCCGCCCCGGGCCGAATTCAACGAATCGTCGGGCGGCTCCCTGGACTCATCGGACGTGAACTCAGTTCCGCCCGCTGTCTCCCCCCGCACTGCAGACGACGCTGAAGTGGCGTCGCGACAAGCTCCGGGGCAGGAGGAGGTGGTCCCGGAGGAGCCGCAAGCAACCTCCCGGACTCCAGGAGTGAAGGGGATAAGGCCCCCTAGGGCTCCAAGTCCAGCTTTGTGCCGGACACCGCGCCGGAATCTTCCACAGTTCCGGACCGCGGTAGGCGAACTCCTTCCAAGAGGAGCAAGCCTTCTGAGCCGGCAGCCTCCGTCCAACCGGAGGTGCCGGACAATCTGCTAGAGGTGCTTGACGGCGCCTCCATCGATGAGGGGCACCGTACTATTATGAGTACGGTGATCCAGAAGGTTCAGTCCGTCAAGAGCGGACTGACTGAAGCTTGCGCTAGCTTTCTAACAGCCTTCGAGGTAAGTAAAAATATGTAAAAATATTACCGCATAGACAGTAGCCCTAATGCTCTGTTTGGTGTTCGGAAAGAAAAGCCGAATAGAGGATCTATTAAATATCACATGAGTCAAAACAAGAGTCAATATGCGTATGCAGGCTTCGCTGCTATCCACGGCCGCACTGACTGCGGAGGTGGGTGTCCTGAAGCAGGACCTCGAGCGGACCGAGCAAGAGCTCGGCCTTGCCAAGCGGCGGCTCGAGGAGAAAGAAGGTAAGAAATACCTTACAGAAAAAATGCCTATAAAAAGGCGTGATTGCAAAAAGATAACAGGATTGTACTGCTTATTGTAGGGGCCACGACTGAGGTGGCGACCCTTAAGCAGGCGCTGTCTGAGGCCAAAAAGAAAACGGCCGCGGAGCGCACCGAGCGAGACAGACTTGGGGCTCAGGTCGGCGAGGTTCAGCAAGAGCTTTAGGCTCTCATGAAAAAACATGAGAGTTTGGAGCTTGAGTCAAAGGTGCAAGCATCTGAGCTCGCAACGGCACTTGAGACTGCCAAGTCTGCCAAGGCCGAAGCCCAAAAGGCCCTCCAAGAGTTGGAGGAGATGAGGAAGATAGCAGCGGGTAAGGCATTCTTTATGCAAAGCAGAAATATAAAAGTAAACTACTTGTTACTTACTCGAATCCGGAGCTCTCCAGGGGCATTCGTAGATCTTCCCCGCAGCGTATCTGACGCTACCGCATTCTACCGAGCTGAAGAGGGCAGCTCGACAGAGAAGGTGTTCTGGTCCCAGTATTCTGAGGCCGGACACCCTGTGCCCTTGAGCGACCAGCTGAAACAGTTGGTCGAGCTCCACAAGGCAGCCGAACAGGCCATGAAGGGCTTCATAGTTCGGCTGTGGCCCGGAGAGGCCCTGCCTAGGAGCTATTTCGGGCTGGTACGGCGGCTGGTGGAGGCCTGTCCGAGGCTCGAGGTCATCAAGCGCTCTGTCTGCATCGAAGGTGCCCGTCGGGCCATTGCCCGTGCAAAGGTGCACTGGGGTAAGCTGGACAGTGAGAAGCTTGTGAAGGACGAGCCGCCGCCGGGGAAGGAGCATCGCAAGCCCGAGAACTACTACAAGGATGTTCTTGCAGGTGCCCGCCTTGTGGCGGATGAATGTACCAAGGATGTGATTTTTGAATGAACTCGCTCGTGTTTATCCTGTGCGCTGAAAACTTGTTCATATGCGCTAAGCAATGCTTATTGAATTTAAAATATTACTTTCTGTGCGGCCGTTTATCAAAAAATTGAGAGATGGCCAGTCGTCGGCTTCTGCCCCCATGCCACTAGTGCTGGGGTGTTCGGGATATACCTGAGCGCTCTTTTTCCCATAGTTGGGTCCTTGGAGGGAGGCGCTCAGCACAACGAACCAGGCAATTAGACTATAATGCTCGAACACTCTCACTTAGCCATAGAACTCTATAATTTTAAATTTCGGCAAAGCCCCTAGTTCAAACACCCCAGCACTAGTGGCATGGGGGCAGAAGCCGACGACTGGCCATCTCTCATAGTTGGGTCCTTCGAGGGAGGCGCTCAGCACAACGAACCAGGCAATCGGACTATAATGCTTGAACACTCTCACTTAGCCATAGAACTCTATAATTTTAAATTTTGGCGAAGCCCCTAGTTCGGAAGACCGAGTTCGGGGCGCTATCCACGCCTTTGCCGGACAAAGCCGGCTCCTCGCTCGAAGCGGCATAAGTCTTTAGGGACTCGAAAAACCTCTCGAACAGCGACCGGTCTCTCGCCTCATCATGACCCTTCTGTCCATTGTTGTTCGGCGGCTTGGGCTCCTCGTCGTCGCTGTGCGGCCCCTTGTCTTTGTTTTTGGCCCTTAACTTGCCTACCTGCTTGAACACCCAACAATCCCTGTTAGTGTGATTGGCTGGCCTATCGGGGGTGCCATGTATCTGGCACAAGCGGTCGAGTATTCGGTCCAAACTGGACGGGACCTCAGTATTCTTTTTGAATGGCTTTTCCGCTGACCGGATTTATAGCCTCTGAATCCGGCATTGACTGCCGTCTCTTCATTGCTGTCGCTGCTAACGCAGCGTTTTTGCTTATTCCGACGTGTCCTGCCACTTTTGTCCTTGGTATCCGAATTACCAAGGTTCTTGGGTAAGTTGTTACTGCAAGCTAGCCACCTGTCTTCTCCCGCGCAAAAGCGGGTCATGAGTGTCGTGAGGGCTGCCATAGATTTCGGCTTTTCCTGTCCCAGGTGCCGCGCAAGCCACTCGTCGCGGATGTTATTCTTGAAGGCTGCTAGGGCCTCTGCGTCCGGACAGTCGACTATCTGATTTTTCTTTGTTAGGAACCGTGTCCGGAATTGCCTGGCCAATTCCTCTGGCTGCTGAATTATGTGGCTTAAGTCGTCGGCATCCGTGGTCACACGTAAGTGCCCTGGAAGTTGTCGAGGAATGCGGCTTCCAGGTCCTCCCAAGAACCGATTGAGTCTGCTGGCAAGCTGTTAAGCCAATGCCGGGCCGGTCCTTTAAGTTTGAGCGGGAGGTATTTGATGGCGTGTAGATCATCGCCGCGTGTCATGTGGATGTGAAGGAGATAATCCTCAATCCATAGCGCCGGATCTGTTGTGCCATCGTATGATTCGATGTTTACGGGTTTGAAACCCTCTGGGATTTTATGATCCATTACTTCATCCGTGAAGCATAGCGGGTGTGCGGCGCCTCTGTACTGGGCTATATCACGACGCAGCTCGGAAGAGCTATGTTTGTTGTGTTCGGCCCGGCTGGATTTGTTGTATCCGGAGTGAAGATCACCGTCACGTGCCGTAGGGCGCCTGCGCGATCCGTAGATCGATCTTGTTTGTCTTGCCTTATCCTCTAGTACGTCTCGCAGGTCTGGCGCATTTTCCCATGCCTTAGTTGAGCGGCGTCGGGGCATGGCTTCTGTTGAGGGCCGAGAGGCCTCTCTGTCGCGGCCGCAAGGTGGCCGGTCTGCCATGTCATGCGCTGGTAATGTAGGTGCTTCCTCCTCTGATCGGGGTAGCGGCCTGCGCTTTGGGTAACTCTTGGAGGGGCGTTCGAGTTCATACTCTTCGGTTGCAAGGACCTCAGTCCATCTGTTAGCTAGCAAATCTTGGTCAGCTCTAAGCGGTTGCTGCTTTTTCTTGAGGCTGCTTGCCGTGGCTAAAAGCCTGTGTTTAAAACGCTCTTGTTCGGCGGGGTCTGATGGTACGACGAATTCGTCGTCATCGAGGCTTGCCTCGTCTTCGGAGGGAGGCATATAGTTATCATCCTCGACCTCTCGGTCTGCCACTCTCTCATGAGGGCTGGCTTCTCCATCTTCCTGTGCCGAATCTTGCTGTGGTGGGTGTTCTTCGGCGCTATCCGGGGTAGTATTATCTCCCATGCCGGAATCACCGTTTTTGCTTTGGCGGGATTTAGAGCGGCGCCGCTGACGCCGGCGCTTTGGCTGTTTCTTGGAGGTGTCATCCCCCGCTATTCCATCGCCATCTCCATCTTTTGGAGTATCCACCATATATATGTCATATGATGAGGTGGCCTTCCAGCGCCCTACAGGTGCTGGTTCTTGTTTGTCTCCTACATCGTCGTCCATACCGTCGATGTCTTCGGAGCCGAAGTCAAGCATGTCGGTTAAATCGTCGACAGTGGCTACAAAGTGGGTGGTGGGTGGGCTTTGAACTTCTTCATCGTCCGTATCCCATCCTCGCTGACCATAATCAGGCCAGGGCTCTCCTGATAAAGAGAGAGACTTGAGAGAATTCAGGATGTCTCCAAAAGGCGAGTGCTGAAAGATGTCCGCGACGGTGAACTCCATTATTGGCGCCCAATCGGATTCGATCGGCAGGGGCGCGGGGGGTTCGGAGTCCGGAGAGGAATCCGGATCCTCGGGGTCGTGAGTCACGCGGAGTGTGGGGCCGGCGTTCGGCTCGGTCACCTTTGAGATCGTAGCCCCCAAGGTGACGTGCAACCACTCATCCTCGACTGACACAACTGGCTCCGAATTAAGGGTCAGAGCTGGTGCGTTTGCGGCCTCCGGGATACTGTTCGGTGACAGAGCAAGATCATGCCCCACGAGATAGTGCGGCGCACTTGGTTGTGGCTCGAATCCGTCGAAGATAAAATCTCCGCGGATGTCTGCCACGTAATTTAGGCTTCCAAACCTGACTTGATGGCTAGGGGCGTAGCTTTCGATCTGCTCCAGGTGGCCAAGCGAATTGGCCCGCAGTGCGAAGCCGCTGAAGACGAAGATCTGTCCGGGGAGAAAAGTCTCACCCTAGACCGCATCATTGTTGATGATCAAAGGAGCCATCGGGCCTAAAGGCTACGACACAGAGGAACTCTCAATGAAAGCACCAATGTCGGTGTCAAAACCGGCGGATCTCGGGTAGGGGGTCCCGAACTGTGCGTCAAGGCCGGATGGTAATAGGAGACAAGGGAGATGATGTTTTTACAAGGGAGATAATATGGGTAGTACAAGACTAGATCTACCACGAGATCAAGGAGGCTAAACCCTAGAAGCTAGCCTATGGTATGATTGTTGTATATGGAGTTGATGTCCTACGGACTACAACCCTCCGGTTTATATAGACACCGGATAGGGTTAGGGTTACACAGAGTCGGTTACAATGGTAGGAGATCTTGAATATCTGCATCGCCAAGCTTGCCTTCCACGCCAAGGAAAGTCCCATCCGGACATGGGACGAAGTCTTCAATCTTGTATCTTCATAGTCCTGGAGTCCGGCTAAAGGTATAGTCCGGCCACCCGAACACCCCCTAATCCAGGACTTCCTCATCAGGCAACATCTGTTCTTATTAGTTTAATAGAAGAGAGAGGGATGGAAAAATAGACAAGAAAGCAGAATATAGCCAAGACAAGTAGCATCTATTCTTAAGCAGAGTATAAGGATAGCATAGTAGAAATAGACAGGGTAGCACCCAACTGAACATCTACTTCTACAGAACACTGCACTCCACTTACACATGGTAATTTTTTGCAAATAGGACACCACACCCAAGGGCACTTGGGCTAGTATCATTAGCGGTGCTGATGTAAGTATATATAACAGCAGTAACCTATAACAGCAAGTATAAGTAGCTATTACCCAAAGGTCAGCCAGACCAATGGGAATAGACAGAATTAAGTAACCAACTCCAGGAACTAGAGTAGCATATTCAGTTAACTGAATCCAAACACCCTTTTTACCCTTCAGTTTATGTTGTACTATAGTCAAGAGGATCTGATTGTCTGTAGTTCTCATCTCACAGCCATTCTGAAGCACCCGAACCGCAATGCCTTGAAATATCCCACCACAATTTGTTTAAAAAAATGTTTGTTTGCACCTCATCTACTGCTTGCTTCATATTAAGCCTGAACCATCACACCTGCTTAGCATATGATGGGGTCCAAAATTTGTATAACAGTTTAATTTTTTTGTATGGAAAGGTTCACACAAATTGCCATTAAGAGAAACCAGAGCTCGCTACAAAGTCTCGAATACTAATCTTTATAACTATGTGCTTTCTTTTCTATATTTTCTGACAGGTGGCACATATGTTTCTGATGCCATATTTGTTGGTTTTTTCTGGAGGGTGATGATGTCATGTCTCTACCATAGATTAAAATAAATGCAAGTTTAAAAATATGAGAGAAGTTGTCTTGACTAATTACATGTTTATGTAAAAAAGAATAGCAGGGATATTTTACAACTCTTGTGTGTGTAGTTGCTTGTTTTTACTGTAGTTGTGGCTGCTTTCTTCTTGTATCATAAAAACATCCCTGCTGCTGTATTTGTGATGATGTTGTACTTGTGATGATGCTACTTGTGATCTTCTGAAATGACCCATTGGCGACTTCATTACGTGGGGATAATGATTTTGCAGGTACCCCGAGAGGCCCTTGAGTTTGCCAGAATGTCGATTAACTTCCGTTCCGGCAAATTTGGGTACTCCATATGTCCTATTTTCAGCAAAGGTCATGTTGAAATTTTCCGTGAATTTTAGCATGACTTTGCTAAAAATAGGACATATGGGGTACTTGCGACTAATGCCTGTTATCATGCATGTTTTATGATCTGTTGTAAGGGTACTAATTGGTCTCTTCTGCTGCTTATCAGAGATGGCGGGAAGCAGCCACCGCCGCTCTGCGACACCGCAGTACGAGTTGGATGCTTCCGAGTTCTTCACTATCATACTTGGGACTTCAGTATCATCCATGACGCAGGTATATAAAACGAGAGATCTCCCCTTCACCCATCTCATTATGATATCTGTTGTTTGCTACATCACTCATTGTCCCAAACTGCAGAGGTTGCCTGACAGTTTTATGAACATGTTGATGGGTGAAGATCCACCAAATAATGTGAAGCTGCGACAGGCCGGCAGCGGGTTTCGCAGGCAGTGGGATGTGGAGTTGGTGATCAAGGAGGGCCACATGTACTTGTCTTGTGGGTGGGAGAAGTTCTATCGTACCTACGACATGCGGCTAGGGTACTTCCTTCTCTTCAGGTACGACGATGACGCCACCATGCTCATCGTGAAGGTGTTCAACGCGACTATGTGTCGCATGCGCTACGCTGACGATGATGATGCCGGTACGTTCTGCCTCTTCTTATTCCTCTACATTTGGCTTTGTCTCACATCGTTGTTAATGGTCATTGTTGCATTTGGACAGGTAATGGGAGTAGCAGCAGTGACACTGGCTACAGCCAAAGCGGCAGCAACTATGGCTGTAGCGAAAGCAGCAGCGATTCTGGCTGTAGCGAAAGCAGCAGCGATTCTGGCAGCAGCATAGACAACAAGAAGGATGATCCGGACTGGAGTGCAGGAGAAGAGGAGCAGAGTGGGGATGAGGAGCTGCAGGATGACGATGGGCATCAGGGTGAGGATGACCTAGCGCTGGTGGTGGCTGACCAAGGGCAAGAGATGGTGGTGGCTGACCATGCGCAAGAGATGGTGGTGGCTGACCATGCGCAAGAGATGGAGGTGGCTGAGGATGACCTAGCGATGGTCGTGCCTGAAGGTGGCCTCGTGATGGTGGTGGTGCCTGACAATGACCACGCACCGGTGGTGGCGCCGGCGATCCCACAGCTGGGCGACATGAAAACGCCAATTGGGGTAGAAGACTACATCCCACTTCCTCCACCGCCTCGCCGCTCTTGGCGCATCAGGCTGAGGAAGGAGAAGGAGAAGAACAATGCATGAGAACTGAACTTTGTCAGGTATGTCAGATCTCCAAAATGATATA
>NC_057797.1:685400854-685424660 GCF_018294505.1 Triticum aestivum
AATGATCAAGTTTACATAATAAGCTTATAGTCTTTTTCTTATTCTTCTTCTTTTCCAAAATGACATAGGTTAGCTTCATTTTACCTAAGTTGGTTCTAATATACTAACTTAGAGCTTATATGCTTAGTTTCCTATAGGTTAGCTCCAAAATAACTTATGTTAGCACAAAATGATCAAGTTTACATAATAAGCTCATAGTCTTCTTCTTATTCTTCTTCTTTTCCAAAATTCTTCTTCTAGTGTTCTTCTTCTTCTAGTATTCTTCTAGTCTTCTTCTTTTTCTTCTTCTAACTTCTTGTTCATCATTTTGCAAATTTGATTTAATTCACGGAAGCTTGCATGGATGGAGTGCTTCTTTTCCATTTGTGTTTTTATTTTGTATCAATGTGAAACTTTTGTGAATTGATGGATAACGGTGTTGGATGAACAATGTGAAACTTTTGTAATATGTAACGGTGGAACTATGTGTTGGCTATGTATGTATATATGATGGAACTTGTGTGTTGGCTATGTATGTATATATGATGGAACTTGTGTGTTGGCTATGATTGTTATATGGATGCTTGTTGTATATATATGTGTTGGATATCTCATAGGTGAAATAGTGACCTGAGATTAAGAGAAAAAATTAAAAAAGTTGTTACTAATGGCGCACTACCATGTGGTGTGCCATTAGTATAGCAGACACTAGTGGCGCACCGTGGGAAAAACTAATGGCGCACTGCCTGGTGCGCCATTAGCATACCAGATACTAATGGTGAACCAGTGGTGCGCCATTAGTAAAAAATTCTAATGGCGTGATACTAATGGCCCACCGGTGGTGCGCCATTAGTAGGAAAAACCGGTGCACCATTAGTAGGCCTTTCCTAGTAGTGCAAGCTTAAAGGACCAGCTCGGCAGTGGCTTAACAGCCTGCCAACAGGGTCAATCAGCTGTTGGGAGGACCTGGAAGCCGCATTCCTCGACAATTTCCAGGGAACTTATGTGCGACCCCCAGACGCTGACGACCTAAGCCATGTAATTCAGCAGCCAGACGAATCGGCCAGGCAATTCTGGACACGGTTCCTAACAAAGAAAAATCAAATACTCGACTGTCCGGACATAGAGGCCTTAGCAGCCTTCAAGCATAATATCCGTGACGAGTGGCTTGCCCGGCACCTAGGACAGGAGAAGCCGAAATCTATGGCAGCACTCACGGCACTCATGACCCGCTTTTGCACTGGAGAAGACAGCTGGCTTGCTCGTAGCAACTATATGACCAAGAACCCTGGTCATTCAGACACCAGGGACATTAGTGGCTGGTCGCGCCGCAACCAGCAGAAGCGTCGCATCAACGGCGACAATACTAAGGATACGGCAGTTAATGCCGGATTCAAAGGCTCTAAATCCGGTCAGTAGAAAAGTCATTCAAAAGGAATCCTAGGGGCCCATCTAGCTTGGACCGAATACTCGACCGCTTGTGCCAAATACATGGCACCCCCGAAGAGCCGGCCAATAACACCAACAGGGACTGTTCGGTGTTCAAGCAGGCAGGCAGATTAAGCGCCGACAATGAAGACAAGGGGCTGCATAGCGATGACGACGAGGAGCCCCGGCCGCCGAACAAAAATGGACAGAAGGGTTTTCCCCGACAAGTGCGGACGGTGAACATGATATACGCCACCCACGTCCCCAAAAGGGAGCGGAAGCGCGCATTAAGGGACGTATACGCGGTAGAGCCAGTCACCCCAAAGTTCAACCCATGGTCCTCCTGCCCGATCACCTTTGATCGAAGAGACCATCCCACTAGCATCCGTCATGGCGGATTCGCCGCATTGGTTCTCGACCCAATCATTGACGGATTTCATCTCACTAGAGTCCTTATGGACGGCGGCAGTAGCCTTAACCTGCTTTACCAGGATACAGTGCGGAAAATGGGCATAGATCCCTCGAGGATTAAGCCCACAAAAACGACCTTTAAAGGCGTAATACCAGGTGTACAGGCCAGTTGCACAGGCTCGGTCACACTTGAAGTGGTCTTCGGATCTCTGGATAATTTCCGAAGCGAGGAGTTAATCTTCGACATGGTCCCGTTCCGCAGTGGTTATCACGCACTGCTCGGGCGAACTGCATTCACCAAGTTCAATGCGGTCCCGCACTACGCATACCTTAAGCTCAAGATGCCAGGCCCTCGAGGAGTAATTACGATCAATGGAAACACCGAACGCTCCCTCCGAACAGAGGAGCACATGGCGGCCCTTGGAGCGGAAGTACAAAGCAGCCTCTCCAGGCAGTTCTCCAGTCCGGCCATTAAACGTCCGGACATAGTCAAGCGCGCCCGGAGTTACCTACAACAAGACCGCCTGGCACGTTCCGAGCAGGTGTAGCAATGCGGCCCCAACCCCAACCCCCGTAAAAAGGTGACGCTAGTACTTCACGTCCATAACTATGCTCTGGAAATACCATGGGCATAGGGGGAGGGGCACCATCACGGCATGCCCAAAACATGGCTTAAACCGCACCAGGGGCTGCCGAATTTTTTTTACTTTTCTCTTACTTCTAGGACTCTACTCTTCGGAAGGCTTGTTCGGCAGTTTAATTGCCGCACAAACGATGCAAGAACCAGGGAAGCAGACAAGCCATGCCGCATTACGGAAATCACAGGTGGTCTCTATCACGACCAGTATACCTGTTTCGCATACTATTCCGCAGCTTGCGCCTGGAGCAGACATGTTAAATAGTCCAACTTTTCGTTTATCGCATTACTTGTATCGTTCTGCTTTGATCGCAGCTATTTTAATGAACAATGCATAGTTTTGTCTATTTTTTGCATTACCTTTATATATATATATATATGTTCCTTAATGACAGGTTGCACCCGTACACTTTGGTACGGACAAAATACGCCAGGGGCTTCAGTACCCCTCAACACGGTGTAAGAAGTCCGAACACTTTAACAAGTGCGGCACCCCGAACTTATAGCATTATATGCATCGGCTCCAAATCATGTCTTGGGTTAATAGTTGGGTTTGCCCGGCTCCTATGTTTTGGTGCCTTACGTTCCGCTATATCGGCTAAGGTAGCACTAGGAAAACCACTACGATTGTGCCCCAGTTAAGCTGGGTCGAGCACCTTAGTGGAGAAAGCTAAAACTGACCGTCATGATGAGGCCAGAGCCGGTCACTGTTCGAGAGGTCTTTTCTAGTCCTTAAAGACTTATGCCGCTTAGGGCGAGGAGTCGGCTCTGTCCGGCCAAGGCGTGGATAGCGCCCCGAACTCGGTCTTCCGAATACTAGGGGCTTCGCTGAAATTTAAAATTATAGAATTCTATGGCTAAGTGAGAGTGTTCACGCACCATAGTTCGATTGCCTCATTCGTTGGGCTGAGCGCCTCCCTCGAAGGACCCAAATATGGGAAAAAGAGCGCCCAAGTTTATCCCCGAACACCCCAGCAATAGCGGCAAGGGGGCAGAAGCCGACGACTCGCCATCTCTCAGTATTGATAAACAGCCACACAAAAGGTAATATTTTAAATTGAAGTAGCATTGCTTAGCGCATATGAACAAGTTTTGAGCGCACAGGATAACACGAGCGGGTTTCACTCAAAAAATACATCCTTGGTACATTCATCTGCAACAAGGCGGGCACCCTTCAGAACATCCTTATAATAATTCTCGGGCTTGCGATGCTCTTTCCCCGGCGGTGGCCCGTCCTTCACAAGCTTCTCCGCATCCAGCTTGCCCCAGTGCACCTTAGCATGGGCAAGGGCCCTACGGGCACCTTCAATGCAGATGGAGCGCTTGATGTCTTCAAGCCTCAGGCAGGCCTCCACCAGCCGCCGCACCAGCCCAAAATAGCTCCCAGGCAGAGCCTCTCCAGGCCACAGCCGAACTAGGAGGCCCTTCATGGCCTGTTCGGCCACCTTGTGGAGCTCGACCAGTTGCTTCAGCTGGTCGCTCAAGGGCACGGGGTGTCCGGCCTTAGCGTACTGAGACCAGAACACCTTCTCCGTCGAGCTGCCCTCCTCGGCTCGATAGAATGCGGCGGCATCGGATACACTCCGGGGAAGATCTGTGAACGCTCCTGGAGAGCTCCGGATTCGGGTAAGTAACAGGTCACTCACATTTATGTGTTTGCTTTGCATAAAGAATGCCTTACCCGCCGCAATCTTCTTCGCCTCATCCAACTCCTCGAGGGTCTTCGGGGATTCGGCCTTGGCAGATTTGGCATTTTCAATAGCCACCGCAAGCTCGGACGCTTGCGCCTTCGAGTCACGCTCCAAACTCTCATGTTTTTCCATGAGAGCCTGAAGCTCTTGCCGCACCTTGCCAACCTCAGCCTCATACCTCTCCCGCTCGGTGCGCTCCGCGGCCGCACTCTTCTCGGCCTCGAGCAGCGATTGCTTAAGGGTCGCCCCTACAATAGCCATGTCAATCCTGTCATTTTTTGCAATTGCACCTTTTTTATATACATATTCAAACAGGGTATTTCTTATCTTCCTTCTCCTCAAGCTGCTTCTTGGCACGCCCGAGCTCTTGCTCAGACTTCTCGAGGCTCTGCTTCAGCACGTCCACTTCCGCAGTTAGTGCGGCGGACGCTAGCAGAGAAGCCTGCATACGCATATGGACTGCTTTTGTTAGACTCCTGCAAATTCTTTGATCCTCTATTCGGCTTTTCTTCCCGAACGCCCAACAGAGCATCAGGGGCTACTGTCTATGCGGTAACATTATTTGAACATTCTTTACTTACCTCAAAGCCTGTTAAAAGGCTTGTACAAGCTTCAGTCAGTCCGCTTTTGGCGGACTGAACCTTCTGGATCACCGCACTCATAATAGTGTGGTGCCTCTCATCAATGGAGGCACCTTGAAGCGCCTCCAACATATTGTCCGGCGCCTCCGGTTGGATGGAGGTCACCGGCACGGTAGGTGTCGGTAGTGGGTCCCGAACTGTGCGTCTAGGCCGGATGGTAACAGGAGGCAGGGAACACGATGTTTTACCCAGGTTCAGGCCCTCTTGATGGAGGTAAAACCATACGTCCTGCTTGATTAATATTGATGATATGGGTAGTACAAGAGTAGATCTACCACGAGATCAAGGAGGCTAAACCCTAGAAGCTAGCCTATGGTATGATTGTTGTATATGGAGTTGATTGCCTACGGACTACAACCCTCCAGTTTATATAGACACCGGATAGGGTTAGGGTTACATATAGTCGGTTACAATGGTAGGAGATCTTGAATACCCGCATCGCCAAGCTTGACTTCCACGCCAAGGAAAGTCCCATCCGGACATGGGACGAAGTCTTCAATCTTGTATCTTCATAGTCCTGGAGTCCGGCTAAAGGTATAGTCCGGCTACCCGAACACCCCCTAATCCAGGACTCCCTCAGTAGGCCCCGAAACAGGCTTCAATGACGACGAGTCCGGCGCGCAGATTGTTCGGCATTGCAAGGCGGGTTCTTCTCCAAATCCTGTGTACCTGTAGGAATAATGTCCAATTTTTGTAATGTAGAGCTCCTCGGCTCCCACGCCCAATAATGGTCGTCTTCCACGTGTCAAACGAATGCGAAAAGCCAGGGCGTTTTTACATCCACACCCCTAGCCATATAAACAAGCCGCCTGTTTAACGGGATGGGGATTTAGGTCCAAACCACATCTTCTCCTCTCCGCAAGTTATCATCAGAGCGCTTCCAGCAAAGGTCCATTCCAACATGACCAGCCGTTGCAGCTCCTCCCCTCGCCCCTCCGGTCCCAAACCCGGGGACTGGGAGAGTTGCACCATCCCGCATAGCGAGTTAGTGTCGCTTCAGGCCAAGGGATTTCTCCCTCAGGCATACATGGTCCCGGTCCGAGCCGGTCTCGCCACCTACAATGACGGAAAACAAGTGGAGAGCACCCCCAATCCTTCTAAAGGAGAGCGGGTGTGCCTCGTCCCCTATCTAATAAGGGGACTGGGGTTTCCAATTCATCCATTTCTCCGCGGGCTTCTGGAGTTCTATGGCCTCCAGCTGCACAATCTCACGCCCGCCTCCGTATTACATATTGCAGGTTTTGTCGCCCTTTGCGAGCTATTTTTAGGCGTTGAGGCTCATTTCGCGCTGTGGAAGAGGTTCTTCTGCCTGGTGCCCCGTTCTCGAGAGGGGTCTATATACCAAGTGGGCGGAGCTGAAGTATGGCGCATCGCCGGGACCGGATACCTATCCGGAACCCCAAAGAAGGCGTCCGAGGACTGGCCTTCGGAATGGTTTTACATAGATGACGTCCCGCTACCGGACCCTATCCGGGTCAGTCTCCCTGAGTTCAACAGTGCTCCATTGAGGAAACGCTTGAGCTGGCGTCCACGGAGCTCTCAGAGAGAAAGCGACAGAGACGTCCTTTACCTGATGGGCCGGATAAGACTGTTGGCTCATTCCGGACTAACCATGATTGGAGTCATGGCCGCATGCATTATGCGGGGGGTGCAACCACTTCAATATAGAGGCCACCCCATGTGGGATTTCAACGGGGAGGATGACGCCACCCGTTACGGTCGTAAGGGGCTGGCCTCAGCTGTTGCTCTAGTAAAGATATTATCCTCTTTGTATAAGGGAGAAAAGGAGGAATTCCTCCGCGTCAACCCGCAGGCCAGATTTACTATGTACGATCCTCCAAGTTGGGTAAGTGAACAATTGTGCTTGCCCGTTTGTTTTATACTCCCACGGTTAGATATGTAGTCTAACGGCTTCAATGCAGGAACTGCGACAGGTGGTAAAGGATATAAATAGCCGCCCTCCACAGCCCGAGGACCCAGAACGGTCCCTCGATCCGGACTCCGAAGAGGATCCGGACATATCGGTGGAGCTTATCTACGGGGTGTTCCATCAGCTAAGCAAGGACAATACCTTGGTAGCCATCACGGCTGATTACCTAGGGTTAATCCCGGCCTCCCAGGTGATAGAAACCGGAGTCTCATTCCCTTGAGAGAGATTCCACTCTCACGTATTCTGGTGTTTCTGACGACAACCGTGTTTTGCAGGGAGATTTCCGAGGCAGGAGGCCGATCCTGCGGCGGCTAGCCAACGAGGGGCCGCAGGGCCCCGTGGGGCAAAAAGGAATGTAGTCCGGACTGAGATGCCGGCGCAAAGGTATAGCGCACCCTCTGTTTCCCTGGTGTTATTCTGTCAGGGAATATTAACGTTCGTGCTATCTTCAGAACGAAGAGACCTCGCCGGACTACATCCGGAGAGGTTGCCAATCGCGCCTCCACCAGCCAGGCTCCAACGTCTGGCCAGGAAGCGGAGGTGAGCACAAGGCGCGCACCGGACGCTCCTCCGACAGAGGATGCGGACAGGCTGTCTGCCACAAATTCTGAAGTGGACAGTGCCATGAACCACAAGCGTCGCCGAACAGTTCTATGCGACGCTTGTTTCTCCCAAGAGGCTTTAGATGTCTTTAATTCGGGAGATGCGTACCTCCGTGCCGCTCAAAATGGTTTAGCCAGAGCCACGGAGCAGTATGTAAAAGACATACGGGTAAGAAAATTTTGGTCAAATATATAGATACCAGTAGCCCCCGAGACTTGAAACAGTTAGAGCAACTGATTTAAGGATCATTTAATATGCAGGTTCTTACAGAGAAGAATACTGTACTGACCCAGGAGCTGGAAAAGTGCAAGGCCCAACTAGAGGCCGCACTAGCCGCAACAGGGGAGCCCAAAGAGACCCCCTCAGGTAAGATACACTTTGAAAGATTAGTATTGTGTGGTGTGGGTGCAAATCTGACAAATCATGTTGCATATGGCGCCGGACTCGATCCGGAAAAGCAACAACTCTTACGCCGGCTAAAGGCTGGTGAGAGTATGTTGACAAAGGTGAGGCAGAGAAGAATGATCTTTAGGATGCCAACACCCGGCTGGACGTCGAACTTAAAGATGTTCGTGGCCAGCTATCGGACTCCACGAAGGAGAATCAGCGGCTTCGACGCGGCATATTTAGTAAGTGCTTGAACAAACTTTGAAAAAAGAGTTCGGCGAGGAAGTCGACTAACAGAGTAATGTCTGTAGGTATGCTCACAGGTCGTCCTGCAGAGGAGATGCCCGGTTCTACAGGTGACCTTCTTCCCGAACTCATGCAACTGCACGAGCGAATTCGGCAGGCGATGCGAGGCGTTGCCCAAGCCTTATGGCCTGCGCACTCCATGCCCGAGGGCCTTGGAGAGCTTGCGGAGAAGCTAAAGGGAGCTCGACGGCGCTTCCGGTTGTGGAAGATATCGGCCTGCCAACAAGGCGCTAGGGAGGCCTGGGCCATGGTGAAGACCCGTTTTACGAAGTCTGACCCAAACCACATGGCCGAGGTCAGACCAGTGGGGCCTGACGGGAAGGAGATCCTTGTAAGCTTAGTATACGGCCAAGTAGAGTTAGCCGCAAAGTATTCCCAGCAGGACTGTAAATTAGACAGCCTGTTAGATGGTATAGAAGAGGAATACAATCGGTCAGAATGACTATGTAATTTTGAATTGACATGTGTAATGCCTTCTATCCTGATTGTAGATCGTTTGTCGTTGCCGACCTTTTCGCTTCAACCTCGGGACCTGACGGTCCGGAGTGTGTCAGAATACCATAGCGGTTATATAAGAACCGGGGTATGCGTGGAGACCAGGCGTAGGGGTCATTAGTGCTTTATCAGACAAGTGCCCAACTATTTATGTTATATTACATGGTTAGTGAGAAACATATTCCAGAGAGAATAGTTCCGTTAAGGGTTCCTTTCGCTGGGAGGCATGCCCTAAAGTGCATGTCCGGACTGCGTGAAAAGACGCAGAAAAAGCATCCGGGGACACATAAAATGAGTAAAAAGATCATCTTTTATTTCACCGACCGAATATTCTCTTAAGAACGCTAGCTTTCGGCTTCACCCAGTCTGAGGTACACATCTGGCTGACCCAGCAATAACAATCGCAGAGGTGCTCCCTTTACCGCCTAGCCGAACAATCGGGAACGTAGGGGTAAGCATAGGAGCCAGGCAACCCAGCTTGGCCAAAACTTAAGTCATATCGATGCATATAATGGTGAAGAAAAAGGTACATGCGGAAGTTTGACGCATGTGTTGGGCGTGAAGCCCGTATAAATAGGCTTCTGTTAAAGAAGCCCCCAGGTTTAATGAGCGCAAGTGGCGCGTCACTATATGAGCCTTTAAGGGCTATAAAAGAAAAGAGGGGAAGGAGAGAAATGTAAAAAAAATGCAAAAAATGGACAGAGGAAGGAGACGAACACAGAGTCCGGCGCTAGGCATAGAATCTTCGGAGACGGGTGGCATTCCACGGGTTCGGCTCGAGTCGGTTATCCGACGCATCTCGCAGGCGGTACGCCCCACCAGTCAGGACTTGGTCGATTATGAATGGACCTTCCCACTTGGGCTTGAGTTTGTCCTTTTTCTTATCCGGCAGGCGTAGAACTAGTTCGCCAACATTGTAATTTTTGGCCCGTACTTCTCTGCTTTGATATCTTCGGGCCTGCTGTTGATAAAATGCGGAACGGGCTTTTGCCACGTCACGCTCCTCCTCCAAGGCATCCAAGTTGTCCTGCCGATCAAGCTCGGCTTCTCTTTCTTCGTACATGCGCACTCTAGGTGAATCATGAATTATGTCGCAGGGCAAAACTGCCTCTGCGCCGTACACCATAAAAATGGTGTGTATCCGGTGGTGCAATTTGGCGTGGTCCGCAGCCCCCATAGCACGGAGTCGAGCTCCTCTACCCAGTGCGAGTTAGATTCCTTGAGGGACCGCACCAGTCTGGGTTTAATGCCTCTCATGATAAGACCATTTGCGCGTTCGACCTGGCCGTTGGTTTGTGGGTGATAGACGGAAGCATAATCGAGCTTGATGCCCATGTTTTTGCACCATGTAAGCTGCCATTTTTGGGTCCTTGGCATCGAAGTCTCCATTTATTTGGGATATCGCGAGGTTTGAATCCCCGCGTACCTATAGGCGTTGGATACCCATGGATACTGCTATCCGGAGACCATGTAGGAGGGCCTCATATTCGGCTGCATTGTTGGAATCCGTGTACATGATCTGGAGCACATATTGGACTGTGTCTCCTGTGGGGGATGTCAGGACGACGCCAGCCCCCAGTCCGGCCAACATTTTGGAGCTGTCGAAATGCATAATCCAGTTTGAATGTGTGCCGTACTCTTTAGGGAGCTCGGCCTCCGTCCATTCTGCGACGAAGTCGGCCAAAACTTGCGATTTAATAGCTCGCCTTGGCTTATAGGTTATATTGAATGGGAGAGGCTCGATGGCCCATTTTGCAATCTGGCCCGTTGCATCACGGTTGTTGATAATGTCGTTTAGTGGCACTTCCGAGGCTACTGTTATGGAACACTCTTGAAAGTAGTGTTGTAGCTTCCGAGATGCCATGAATACCGCGTATGCAATCTTTTGATAATGCGGGTACCGTGATTTTCATGGAGTGAGGATAGTGGACACGTAGTAGACCGGCCTTTGAAGGGGGAATTTGTGTCCGTCCGTTTCCCGCTCGACAACAAGCACTGCGCTGACAACTTGGTGTGTCGCTGCAATGTACAATAACATTGGTTCGCCGGTGATTGGCGCAGCCAGGACTGGGTTTGTTGCCAATATGGCTTTTATTTCATCAAGTCCGGCTGTGGCGGCATCCGTCCACTCGAAGTGTTCGGTGCGCCGAAGGAGGCGATAGAGGGGTAGTGCCTTTTCTCCCAAGCGGGAGATGAAGCGGCTTAAAGCCGCCACGCATCCGGTTAATTTTTGTATTTGTTTAAGGTCCTTTGGGACATCCAATTGTGACAAAGCTTGGATCTTGGCTGGGTTTGCTTCAATTCCTCTACCGGATACAATGAAGCCCAAGAGCTTTCCGGCTGGAACGCCGAAGACGCATTTTTTAGCCAGCGTTTTTTAGCCTGAAGGGCATTGTGTTGAAGCAGAATGGGTCGTATGGTGTGATGAATGCTGTTGCAGCTTGGTCTGATTCTGCCATCTTGATTTGATGGTAACCGGAGTATGCGTCGAGGAAACACAATAAATCGTGTCCTGTGGTGGCATCGATAATTTGATCGATGCGGGGGAGGGGGAAGGGATCCTTTAGGCAAGCCTTGTTAAGGTCTTTAAAGTCGACACACAGGCGCCAGGATTTGTCCTTCTTTGGTACCATCACCAGGTTTGCTAGCTAGTCTGGATGTTTTATGTCTCTGATGAATCCGGCCTCCAATAGCTTGGCTAGCTCCTCTCCCATAGCCTGTCTCTTGGGTTCGGAAAAACGCCGAAGGGCTTGTTTGATAGGTTTGAATCCTTTTAGGATATTTAAGCTGCGTTCGGCCAGCCTGCGTGGGATCCCTGGCATGTCTGAAGGGTGTCAGGCGAAGATGTCCCAGTTCTCTCATAGGAACTCTCGTAGTGCGGCGTCTGCATCAGGGTTCAGTCGTGCCCCGATTGAAGCTGTTTTATTGAGGTCCGTGGATGGACCTAGAATTTGACTATTTCATCGGCTAGCTTGAAGGATGTGGATTTGGATCTCTTCTCGAGTATCACATCATCCCTGTTAACCGTGGAGCGCAGCGCAGTCAATTCCTCGGCCACTAAGGCTTCGGATAGCGCCTCAAGGGCTAATGTGGTCGTCTTGTTTTCGGTGCGCGGTGCTATGTCCGGATCACTAGCTAGAATGATAATTCCATTCGGCCCGGGCATCTTAGGCTTCATGTACCCGTAATGGGGTATTGCTTGGAAGATTGTGAATGCTTGCCTCCCTAGTAAAGCATGATATCTGCTCTTAAACGGGGCCACCTGAAACGTGACTTCTTCGGACCTGTAATTATCCAGCGTGCCGAACACCACATCTAGTGTGATTTTTCCTGTGCAGCGCGCTTCCCGACTAGGGATTATTCCTCTAAAGGTTGTGCTGCTTCGCTCGATGCGGTTCCAGTCTATTTCCATTTTTTGAAGGGTTTCCTCATAAATGAGGTTCAGTCCGCTGCCTCCATCCATGAGCACGTTGGTGAGGCGAAAGCCGTCCACTATGGGACTGAGGACCAATGCGGCTGGTGCTCGGGCTGTTCGGAATCTAGGTTCATCACTTGCATTGAAGGTAATAGCAGTGTCGCTCCATGGATTTATTGTTGCAACTTGATAGACTTCGGCGAGGCTGCGGAGTGTTCTTTTTCGCATATTGTTTGATGCGAAAGTCTCGAAGACTGTGAGAACGGTACTGGTGTCCTCGGGCTGGCTTTCTGCGGCCTCCAGAATTAAGAGGTCCTCGCCAATTTTGGCCACCTGCCGGAGTATCCAACATGCTCTAAGGCTGTGAGTTGGTGTGGCGTCCTCTATACTGTGAATTCTACAGGGTCCATCAAGCCACCTTTCCAGTACGGTTCCATGCCCTGTAGAGGGTTTTGGCTTTTTGGTGTTCATCCCGGGTGTCCTATGATGATGCACCCTCTTAGTTCAGACGGGATTACTATTCAAGGCCGGATTATCCCAAAATTTTATTTCGGTTTTCCAGGCGCTTTCCATCGCACAGTATTTTTGTACTATGGACGCCAAGTCAGCGACGTGTGTAATATCACGATGACTTACGGTGTTAAGGATTCCCTCGTCCGTGCAATTCCTGTAGAAAATTGAGATTGCATCTCCCTCGCAGCAATCCTTTATCCTGTTCATAACCAGGAGGAATCTGGCCCAGTAATGATGTACTGTTTCCTCGTGCCTCTGCCTGATTTGGGAGAGATCGCTTATGTTCGGGTGGGCGGCTGTCGTTGAATCTGAAACCTCGCCCAATCCAAGATTCGGAGGTCGAAGAGTTTCCGAACTCTGAAGTTCGGATTCTTGGATGTTGTCCAACGAATCTAGCCCGTTGTCTGATCCTAAGCTCAGGTCTTGAGTTACATCCTCATCTCCACGGGTATCCGGCTTGGAGGAGTCGGGAATTCGGACGTAGCTAGTCCTTAAAATAGATGAAGGGTCGCCGCACTGCGCCTCTACCACGGCAACGTGGTGGGTGACTTGGGGAGAGTTAGTTTCTCTTAGATCGGGTTTAAGCCCAACCTGGTCGTAATCCGTAGCGACCCCCAGGGCGGCGATGCGATCCAAGAGCTTGTTTACGGAAGAGAGCTCCATTGGATCTAGCTGCTCGACGAGCTCCGAGCTGACGTGTAGGTTGCTTTTGATGACCCGAGAGGTCATCGTCGGCGCAACAGTCGAACAGGCGGTCATGAGGAAACCACCTAGCCGGAGGGTTTGGCCGACAGCCAAGGCTCCCTTAGCAACGGCGCCGTCTTTAAAGACGGGAGGAGGCATCCTTCCTGATTGTGACGGCACAGAGGAACTCTCAATGAAAGCACCAATGTCGGTGTCAAAACCGGCGGATCTCGGGTAGTGGGTCCCGAACTGTGCGTCTAGGCCGGATGGTAACAGGAGGCAGGGAACACGATGTTTTACCCAGGTTCGGGCCCTCTTGATGGAGGTAAAACCCTACGTCCTGCTTGATTAATATTGATGATATGGGTAGTACAAGAGTAGATCTACCATGCGATCAAGGAGGCTAAACCCTAGAAGCTAGCCTATGGTATGATTGTTGTATATGGAGTTGATTGCCTACGAACTACAACCCTCCGGTTTATATAGACACCGGATAGGGTTAGGGTTACATATAGTCGGTTCAATGGTAGGAGATCTTGAATATCCGCATCGCCAAGCTTGCCTTCCACGCCAAGGAAAGTCCCATCCAGACACGGGACGAAGTCTTCAATCTTGTATCTTCATAGTCCTGGAGTCCGGCTGAAGGTATAGTCCGGCTACCCGAACACCCCCTAATCTAGGACTCCCTCTGTAGGCTTGCTCCTCTTGGAAGGAGGTCGCCCGCCGGACTCTGGAACCCTTGAAGATTCCGGAGCTGTGTCCGGCCTTAAGACGGACTTGGAGCCCTGGGGGGTTTCCTCCCCTTTACTCCTGGAGTCCGGGAGGTCGCCTTGCGGCGCCTCCAGGACCACCTCCTCCCTGCTTGGAACCTGTTGGGACAACACTTCAGTGTCGCCCGTAGGGCGTGGGGAGGAAGCCGTCGGAAGCGAGTTCACCTCCGACGAGTCCAGTGAGCCGCTCGACGACGCGTCGAGTCGGTCTTTGGGTGGGCTGCATAAACACATTCGACATAAGGGAAAGTTGTGCAATAAAAAAATACTATGAGTCACTCCGGTATCTAGATACTTACGATTTCACCAGGGGCTTGGCCCTGGGCTGCCACTCCTCTTCGTCGTCGTCGCCGTCGGTGGAGCACTCCGGAGGAAGGGTTTTCCCCTTCTTGGACCCTCCGGCATCCTCAGAGAGGGTGGCCTTCCTTTTCTTCTCTCCTCCCACTGGAGGGGGAGAGGTCTCTTCTTCTTCCTCCTCGTCTTCACGAGAGGAAGGCTCTTCGGGACCGTCGGATGACGAGTCCGACACCTCCTGGTGCCGGGCACTCTTTCGAGTCCCCGTGGCCCTTTTCGTGGCCTTCTTCTCTGGCACCACATAGGGCGCCGGAACTAGAAGCTTCGCCAAGCGAGCGTCTGCTGGGCCTTCGGGCAGAGAGCTGGATAGTTGATCTGTCCGGACGTCGCCACCCAATCCTATCAAAGATAAGGGAACTCATATCCCGCATAGAGTCAAACTATGAAAAACTAATACCCTGTAAAAGGACAAAAACGGCTTACCGCATGAGCGTGATGTTGAGTACTTAATCCGCGATCCTCGGCAGCGGATCTGGGAGCCTCGGCGCCCTTGAAAAGCATCCTCCAGGCATCTTCGTACTTCGTGTCAAAGAGCCTGTTTAGAGTTTGATGCTGCACCGGGTCGAACTCCCATAGGTTGAAGGCCCGTCGTTGACACGGGAGGATCAGGCGGATGAGCATAACCTGGACTATGTTGACAAGCTTGAGCTTCTTGTCCACCAGGGTTTGGATGCATGTTTGGAGTCCGGTCAGCTCTCCTTTTTTACCCCACGATAGGCCGGTCTCCTTCCAGGAGGTGAGCCGCGTAGGGGATCCGGACCGATACTCGGGGGCTGCGACACATTCGGGGTCACACGGCTCGGTGATGTAAAACCACCCCGATTGCCACCCCTTCAGGGTTCCACAAAGGAGCCCTCGAGCCACAGGACGTTGGCCATCTTGCCAACCATGGCACCGCCGCACTCCACCTGGATGCCACGCACCACCTTCGGCTTGACATTGAAAGTCTTTAGCCATAAGCCGAAATGAGGGCGGATGCGGAGGAAAGCCTCGCAGATGACGATGAACGCCGAGATGTTGAGGACGAAGTTCGGGGCCGGGTCATGGAAATCCAGGCCGTAGTAGAACATGAGCCCCCGGGCAAATGGATGCAAAGGGAAGCCCAATCCACGGAGGAAATGGGGGAGAAATACCACCCTCTCATGGGGCCTAGGAGTGGGGATGTGCTGCCCCTTCTCGGGGAGTCGGTGCGCGATGTCGCTGGCCAGGTATTCGGCCTTCCTCAGCTTTTTTATGTGTCCCTCTGTGACGGAGGAGACCATCCACTTGCCTCCTGCTCCGGACATGGCTGGAGAAGGTCAAGGTGGTAGTGCGGACTTGGGCGCTGGAGCTCGAGTGCGCAAGAATGGATAGGCAGAGGAGGAAGAAGGCGTGGGTGAAAAGGTGGATCCTTATCCCCTTATATTGGTGGACGCGGTTATGTGTCCCCACCAGCCTGGTAAAACTTGCTTATCTCCAAGCGCAGTAATCAAAGGCGCGGATGGGTTACCCACACCCGTATTGATGAGAATCCCAGAATAAAGGGACACGATCTCTGCTTTGACAAGACGTGCCAAGGAAACCGCCTCGCATAATGCGCCAAGCTTATTTTGCAGATCCGAACACTATCTTTGTGTTCAAGATCTTCTATGAAGTATTTGGAGGAGGAACCCGCCTTGTAATGCCGAAGACAATTTGCGCGCCGGACTCGTCGTCATTGAAGCCTGGTTCAGGGGCTACTGAGGGAGTCCTGGATTAGGGGGTGTTCGGATAGCCGAACTATACCTTCAAGCCGGACTCCTGGACTATGATGATACAAGATTGAAGACTCCGTCCCGTGTCCGAAAGGGACTTTCCTTGGCATGGAAGGCAAGCTTGGCGATACGGATGTTCAGATCTCCTACCATTGTAACCGACTCTATGTAACCGTAACCCTATCCGGTGTCTATATAAACCGGAGGGTTTTAGTCCGTAGGACAACATATACAACAACAATCATACCATAGGCTAGCTTCTAGGGTTTAGCCTCTACGATCTCGTGGTAGATCAACTCTTGTAATACTCATATCATCAATATCAATCAAGCAGGACGTAGGGTTTTACCTCCATCAAGAGGGCCCGAACCTGGGTAAAACTTCGTGTCCCCTGCCTCCTGTTACCATCTGGCCTAGACGCACTGTCCGGGACCCCCTACCCGAGATCCGCCGGTTTTGACACCAACAAACAACCTCGCGAGGGGCCAAGCCTCGCGAGGCGGACAATGCAAGACCTCCTCAGGAGCAGCCTCGCCATGTAGGCTCGCGAGGGGCGGAGAGATCAAGGCAAGGCAAACCTCGCGAGGTCCTCGTGACGTGAGCCATGGTGATCGAGACCAGGCGGGTGCCAGCGGGCGCAGCGTCCTCCCTTCCTCTTTGGTGCGAAGGGGGCAAGCGCAGGCGCGGAGTACCGAGGCATCAAGCAAAGGTTTCCATATTGGTGCAACGAGACCAAGACCAGAAGGACGGCGGGACGGAGGTCATCATGGAGCCCAAGACGGCGTCATCACCAGAACCTTTGGCAGGCGAAGACCACCTTTTGTCAGGATTACTTGTACCAGTTGTACTAGTTGTCCCCTTTCGAATTAGCCGTTGTTGGCTCCCTTCCCGCTCAATATTTGGGGAGAGGACCAGGACCTATATAAGTAGAACTAGCTACAACAGTAGAGGGGATCGACCTCATCACAAATCGAGAGCGGATCCAAGATCATCTCACCCACACAAGTTCACCAAGCACAAGAACACCTCAACCTCAGGAGGTTGTTCTTCCCTTTGTACTATTCATGATTCAGCCCAAGAGGCAATCCACCACCACCACACTGGAGTAGGGTATTACACCACAACGGTGGCCTGAACTAGTAGAAATCTTGTGTCTTCTGTGTTATGAGTTCGTCGAGTTCGTCCACAAGATCTTAGAGAGCTAGGGCATGTATCGATAGGGAGAAAACCTTTGCGCGCACCCCAGTGTTCGAACCTCAAGGGTTTGCTGGAACCCGTGATCCGACAGTTCCCTCTGTCACTCCCACCATCAACGCTGCTGATGTGAAGAGATTCAAGCAACTCGACTCTCAAGCAAAGAATATCGTATGTGGCCATCTGAGCAAAGGGCAGTATGGCAGAGTGAGTGCTTTGGAGACAGCAAAGCTTATCTGGGACAGGCTTTCCAAGGTCAATGAGGGAGTCTCAACACAGCATGACTCTCGAGTTGACGTTCCTCACAATCTCTTCAATCGCTTCAAAAGACTCGAGAATGAAAATGTTCAGCAAACCTTCGATCACCTCACTGACATCTCAAATGAGCTTCAAGCACTTGGTGCCACTGATATCACCGACCATGAGGTGGTGAAGAAATTGATGAGATCACTTGATTCCTCATTTGATACCTTGGCATCAATGATACAAGAAAATGGAGACTACAAGTCACTTGATCCCGCTGATATCCTCGACAGACTAAACACTCATGAGTTCCAGCTTGCTAAGAAGAGAGATCTCTATGGACCAAGTTATGGTAGATCACAGGCTCTGAAGGCCAAGGCAATGTTTGAATCTGACGGTGAAGATTCTGGCAGCAGCCTTGGTGACCCTGAAAAACTGAGCCAGGATCTAGCAATGCTCGTGAGGAAGTTCCAGAAGTTCTCAAGACGTGGTTGCTTTGGTAAATCCTCAAGAAGTGGTGACTTGAGATCAGATTCCCCATCCCATGATTACAAGAAGACACTCTGTCACAAATGCAAGAAACCCGGACACTACATTCAAGATTGTCCTCAGTGGGAAAAGGAATCAAAGAAGAAGAAGTACAAGGATTACAGTTCAGATGATTCAAAGAAGAAGAAGAAATCTTTAAAGTCCTCGTCATCAAAACCTTCAAGGTCCTCATCTCACAAGAAGAGCAGCTCCAAGAAGGCTCGGGCATTCATTGGCAAGGAAATGGACTCTAAGGATGAATCTGAGGAAAGTGAGGAAGAGGATGAATCTGAGGAGTCAGATTCTGGTGTGGCGAGACTAGCCCTCGCTACCGTGTTTGTTAGCAAGTCCATCTTCAACTCTAAAGAAAAGTACGACCCCAACACTACTGATGACGGTGATGAGGACTACGCTCCCACCTATTGCTTCATGGCAAAAGGCTCCAAGGTACTCAAATATCCCTCTTGTGAATCTAGTGAGGATGAATCTGATGAAAACCTCAAACCCAACTATTCTAAATTTGCTAAGATTGTTGTGAAACTGCAAAAGGCTCTTGAAAATGTTCAAAACATGCTAGATAAAAGTGACGATATGTTGGGCGAGGAAATGGATCGCACTAAAATTTTGACTGAAAATCTTGAGAGACTTCAGTCCAAGTTTGACAATCTCCAAGGTCATCATAACACTCTCCTATCTGATCATGAGAAGCTTTCTTATGAATTTCTTCAAAGAAAGCAAGATCTTGAGCAGTTAAGAGTGAGTTATGAAGATCTTCAAAAGGAGCGTGATTCATTACTTGCTCAACAGATCAGCGCTACTCAGGATGAATTTGTTCCTCCATGTTTGAAGTGCATTGAACGTAAAACTACTAATTCTTCACCTGAATGCTCAAATACTTCCATTACTGCAAATTCTTCAACTACCTCTGCTATCACTAATTCCTCATATGAGGACATTGCTAGTATCACTGATAATGCAATGCTGAAGGAATTGTATATGACAGGCATGTACAAAAGCCTCAAAGGGCATCAAGCTCTTTGTGACGTGCTTAAAAAGCAGATTCTCAACAGGAACCCTAGGAAAGAGGGTATTTCCTTTAAGAGGAAACTTAATGCTGATGGGACCTATTGGAAACCTGAGCAGTATCCCAAAACCTCATGGGTTGCTGCAAAGGGACCTTCAGTGGATCCATCTACTTTATCTGGCTTTTCATGTGAATCTTCATATTCTTCTGATGAGTCATTTGACTCCAATTATAAACTGTTCAAAAATCAGAATGGTGAAATATTGGCTAGATATGTTGGCACTAACTGCAGGAATGGTTCTCCAATGAAGAAAATCTGGGTTCCCAAAAGGTGCCTTAAAAATCTTCAGGTGAATGTCATCATGACACCACCTGTGAAGAATAGGAACCCCAGATCAAATTCTTCATATGGACGAAATTCTTGATATGGATCCAAGTCCTCATACGGACCAAACTCCTCACGTGGATCAAATTCCTCAAAAGGATCAAAGTCCTCATATGAGCATCATCATGCTAACCCGTCTGTTTCGCAGGGAAGATATAAGGATTATGGATATGTGCATTATTCTTCAAATCATTATGTTCATAAGTCCTTGAGGAATTTCTCTGCTTACTCTTATGCTTACCCTAACCCCTCTTATGTGAAACAAAGTGGATTGGCATCTATGCCACCTTTCTCTTATGGAGCTCGCAGAATGATGAACTCTTTACCACCCCTTCAGATGTGGGTGGTGAAGAAAAAGACTAACCTCTTATGAAGGGTCAGGTCTCCAAACGAACTTAATCGTCTGAAGAATTTACTGGAGACGTGAATTTGCTTGAAAGGACGCAAGCTAATCATGGAGAAATGAATTTTCATTTCTCACGTCCTCCTACTGCTTTATCCACTACTAGGAAAAGGCCTAGTAATGGCGCACCAGTTTTGCCTACTAATGGCGCATCACCGGTGCGCCATTAGTAGCACGCCACTAGTAATTTTTACTAATGGTGCACCAGTGGTGCGCCATTAGTATCTGGTATACTAATGGCGCACCATCCAGTAAACAGGCAGTGCGCCATTAGTTTTGCTCACGGTGCGCCACTAGTGTCTACTATACTAATGGCGCACCACATGGTAGTGCGCCATTAGTAACAATTTTTTAAATTTTTTTTCTTAATCTCAAGTCACTATTTCACCTATGAGATGTCCAACACATATATATACAACAAGCATCCATATAACAATCATAGCCGACACACAAGTTCCATCATATATACATACATAGCCACTTCCATCGTTACATATTACAAAAGTTTCACATTGTTCATCCAACATCGTTATCCATCAATTCACAAAAGTTTCACATTGATTCAAAATAAAAACACAAATGGAAAAGAAGCACTCCATCCATGCAAGCTTCCGTGAATTAAATAAAATCTGCAAAATGATAAACAAGAAGTTAGAAGAAGAAAAAGAAGAAGAACACTAGAAGAAGAATAAGAAGAAGAATACTAGAAGAAGAACAACACTAGAAGAAGAATAAGAAGAATTTTGGAAAAGAAGAAGAATAAGAAGAAGACTATAAGCTTATTATGTAAACTTGATCATTTTGTGCTAACATAAGTTATTTTGGAGCTAACCTATAGGAAACTAAGCATATAAGCTCTAAGTTAGTATATTAGAGACAACTTAGGTAAAATGAAGCTAACCTATGTCATTTTGGAAAAGATGAAGAATAAGAAAAAGACTATAAGATTATTATGTAAACTTGATCATTTTGTGCTAATATAAGTTATTTTGGAGCTAACCTATAGGAAACTAAGCATATAAGCTCTAAGTTAGCATATTAGAGCCAACTTAGGTAAAATGAAGCTAACCTATAGGAAACTAAGCATATTAGAGATAACATAGGTAACTAACTATATATATATATCATTTTGGAGATCTGACATACCTGACAAAGTTCAGTTCTCATGCATTGTTCTTCTCCTTATCCTTCCTCAGCCTGATGCGCCAAGAGCGGCGAGGCGGTGGACGCGGTGGAGGCAGTGGGATGTAGTCTTCTACCTCAATTGGCGTGGTCATGTCGCCCAGCTATGGGATCACCGGCGCCACCACCGGTGCGTGGTCATTGTCAGGCACCACCACCATCGCGAGGCCACCTTCAGGCACGACTATCGCTAGGTCATCCTCAGACACCTCCATCTCTTGCCCATGGTCAGCCACCACCATCTCTTGCCCATGGTCAGCCACCACCATCTCTTGCCCTTGGTTAGCCACCACCAGCGCTAGGTCATCCTCAGCCTGGTGCCCATCATCATCCTGCAGCTCCTCATCCCCACTCTGCTCCTCTTCTCCCGCACTCCAGTTCGGATCATCCTTCTTGTTGTCTATGCTGCTACCAGAATCGCTGCTGCTCTCGATACAGCCAGAATCGCTACTGTTTTCGCTACAGCCATAGTCGTTGCTGCTTTGGCTGTAGCCATTGTCGCTGCTGCTGCTCCCATTACCTGTCCAAATGCAACAATGACCAATAACAATCGATGTGAGACAAAGCCAAATGTAGAGGAATAAGAAGAGGCAGAACGTACCGGCATCATAATCTTCAGCGTAGCGCATGCGACACATAGTCGCGTTAAACAACTTCACGATGAGCATGATGGCATCGTCGTCGTACCTGAAGAGAAGGAAGTACCCCAGCCACAGGTCGTAGGCACGGTATAACTTCTCCCACCCACGAGACAAGTACATGTGGCCCTCCTTGATCACCAACTCCACATCCCATAGCCTGCGAAGCCCGCTGCCGGCCTGTCGCGGCTTCACATTATTTGGTGGATCTTCACCCATCAGCATGTTCATAAAACTGTCAGGCAGCCTCTGCAGTTTGGGACAATGAGTGCTGTAGCAAACAACAGATATCATAATGAGATGGGTGAAGGGGAGATCTCTCGTTTTATATACCTGCGTCACGGATGATACTGAAGTCCCAAGTATGATAGTGAAGAACTCGGAAGCATCCAACTCGTACTACGGTGTCGCAAAGCGGCGGTGGCTGCTTCCCGCCATCTCTGATAAGCAGCAGAAGAGACCAATTAGTACCCTTACAATAGATCATAAAACATGCATGATAACAGGCATCACAAGTAAGTCAGAGGCATCACAAGTAATTCAGAAATTGTGAAACAAGCCTTTCAATGTACGAACTTGAAAGAACTACTAAGGCTTCTGTGACAGTTTAGAAAAGTAATGATCAATTCTCTCTATTTCTATTTCTAGTTCACATAGTTTGATAACTTGGATGCACAAAGGCTATTGGTGCAGTATCGTAAGGTTCCATATCATGTAGAAGAAAAAAAGATAGGTGACAATAGCAAGCACACATCTGAGCAGACATTAGCAATATATGACAGAAATGTACATGCTGATTAACATGCTTGGGCTTAGCAGTAATATTCTAAGAAAATATTTTCTTAAAGACTGAACAAGTGGCTTTCCTTTTTAAAAACAGAACCAAAACCATGACACAATCACTTGACAACATCTATTGACTACATTAGATGGAGAACTACTCAAGCGGTGCAAGCAAGCAAAATTGCCAAGCTAGTGCACCAAGTCCAAATTCAATTAAAGCAAGCTCTTCCTACTGCAAGGATATTGAGCTTTCGAATTGTAGAGAATTTGTTGCTTTCACTTTCCATATTCTACTCCAGCTAGTTGCTGCAAGTGGGTGCAATTATAAATTGCATGGCTACAGAAAATATGAGGACAAGCAAGTGGGTGCAATTATAAACTCACTTACAGTAACAAGCAAGCACATCAAAATCTGAACCAGTATCTAAGCTAGTACTCCAAACTGTATGTAAAATGTGCTCCTACTAAAAAAATAGGACATTGTGCCTGTCAAATATGTAGTTCTCCTTATCAACCTACCTAGCAGTAACAAAACCAAAAAAAAACTCATGCGGCACCTACATGAGTAGCAGGAGTATTTCTGAATTGTGATGCTAGGTTATTAATTTCTTACAGAGTGCACCATTTAAAGGCATTGATGTGATTATTTCTCTGCAATTATGTATCCTAAACTAGCAAGGTTATATTTAAAGGCATTTACAGAGTGCACCATTTAAAGGCATTAATTATGTATCCTAAACTAGCAAGCTGTTAACATGTCACTTGATAAAACATGGAGAAAACTACCTAAAGCGATGCAAAGCATGCTTTGAAGAATGATTTAGAGAATAATAAGAAGCCACACAAAGCTAACAGCAGCAAATTAGCACCAGGCAGAAGCAAAAGGGAACGAATTACTACTACCCTTTACACTAGCACTGACCCTTCATAGTAGCAAAAGATGTCTACATACTCGCACCATTCGTCCATCCATCTAGCAAGCAACTAGCACAATTCAACCAACCATCAAGCAAACCATCTACTACCTAACATCAACACACATCCATCTATCCAACATCCATTGATCCATGTAAATAGCAGCATGGACAAGAGAGGAACAGGGAACAGAGAGATGAACAAGGAACATGGAGGTGAGTAAGGAAGAGGGGCTCACCACGGGCAGCGCGTCGAAGGAGAGCAGCCGCCGGCCACGTGCAAGGAGAGACGGCGGGAGGTGGCGACGATGGTCACGGCACCGTCCGTGGTTCGCCGGCTGCTGCTGGGGAGACCGGAGGCGGAGGACGACAGGGGCCGGCGGGGTGGGCGCGTGCGTCGGTGCCGAGGTCGCCGGCTGCTCCAGGGGTCGGAAGAGGTGCTCGCTCGTCCGAGGTGGAGGAGAGGAGCGGGCGGCAGGGCGAGGAACCCTAGCGCGAGGGTCGGGGCAGCGGGGGTGGGGGCGTGGCGGTGCAT
>NC_057797.1:685424949-685435506 GCF_018294505.1 Triticum aestivum
GGGGCGGCAGGGGTGGAGTCCGGTGAGGGTCGGGGCGGCGGCGTCGTGGGTCAGGGCAGCGCACGGGTGGATCTGATGGCGAGGGAGAGAGGGTCGAAGGGGATCTGGCGAGGGAGAGGGAGGATAGCTTACTAATGGCGCACCACTCCTTGGTGCGCCATTAGAGATCTTTTTTTTAGATAGCAATGGCGCACCCCGCAGCGGTGCGCCATTAGAATGTTTTTTTATTACAGTTCGAGCACAGGTTATATTGCACCTAACCCAAACCACATCAGAACCCGCCCACTAGCCTGACTGGTCAGCACGCAGCACACACACCAGGAGGTCCTGGGTTCGATTCCCAGGCTCCGCAATATATTTTTTTGCATTTTAAATGCTGTTTGATATTTATTTGTGTTTAAATATGTTCAAACTTGTTTAAGTCATAATAGTAATATTTTTTTATAAAAACAGTAATAATTTTTTTAAAAATATGTTCAAATTTGTTACTTGAAAATATCATCGGCAGCGGCGGTGGAGCGGGGGAGGGTGCGGGGGGTGCCCGTTGGAGGCGGTGGAGCGGGGGAGGGTGCGGGGGGGCGGGTGCTCGTCGGCAGCGGTGGAGGGGGATCGAGATCGAGTGTCCTCACCAATGGCTCGCATCCTTAGGGTGACTCAGCATCTTGTCTTTTTTATTTATCTCCGGATCATTTCCGTCATCTTCCCGCTTCTTCTCCTCCCTATCCGTGTGCCAACGCAGGAGCTTTGCTACCTTAGGGTCCGCGAAATACTGCTGCAAACGAGGAGTGATCGGAAAGTACCACACCGATTTTCGAGGAGCTTTCTTCCTCTTCTAGTATCGAGTGACGCCGCACACCGGACATATGGTAGACTCCGCGTGCTCGTCCCGATAAATGATGCAATTGTTCATGCACACATGGTATTTCACGTGCGGTAAATCCAGAGGACACACGATTTTCTAATGCAGTGCGCCATTAGTAGTTTTGCAAAAAAGTAAAAAAAAAATTATATTAATGGTGCACCGTTGCACAGTGCGCCATTACTAGTTTAAACTAGTAATGGCGCACTGTGCAACGGTGCACGATTAGTAGTTTTGCCAAAAAGTAAAAAAAACAAATTACTGGCGCACTTTGTCGCCGGTGCGCCATTAGTAGTTCTAACTACTAATGGCGCACTTTGCCCGGATGCGCCATTAGTATGTTTGAAAAAATGGAAAAAAAATTGTTACTAGTGGCGCACCTTTTATCCGGTGCGCCATTAGTGTCTTCCACACTAATGGCGTACCTCCACCTGGTGCGCCATTAGTATATAGTAGTGGCGCACCACTTCTCTGGTGCGCCATTAGTGTCAATCCTATCTTTAGCCCTTTTCCTAGTAGTGATATGTTCTCTTGCTTGATGAATATGATCTGATGAAATTGATACCATATTCTTCACTACTGAAGTACATGAGTTCGTAAGTTGCACTAATTCATCTGTAGGATGATCAACCCAAAGCCACTGAGTGGGTCCTCGATAGTGGATGTACAAATCACATGACTGGTGACAGGAGCTTACTGATGGACTCTGCTTTATCTCCATTACCTACGCCGACAAAGGCAAAAAGTAAGGTATTGGGTATAGGTAAGGTGGCAATCTCAAAGGATCCACACATGGACAAAATCATGTTTGTCGTGTCCTTAGGGTTCAACCTCATGTTTGTCTCAATGCTTTGTGATCTTGATATGGCTGTTATATTTGGCAAATATCATTGTGTTGTGATAATGGAAGCTGACAATTCCAAAGTCTTCGAAGGCTTTAGGAAAGGAGATTTGTATATTGTTGATTTCTCTACAGGACCACAACCTCCTACATGTCTACTTGCAAAAACTTCAGAAGGCTGGCTATGGCATCAATGACTTGGTCATGCTCGCATGAGGAATTTGCACAGGCTCGCGAAGAAGAAGCATGTCATTGGCATTGATAATGTCAAATTCCTCAAGGATCACTTATGCAGAGCCTGTGAAGCTGGAAAGATGACCAAAGTCAAGCATCCAGCGAAGACTATCATGACTACTACTCGGCCATTTGAATTGCTTCACATGGATCTCTTTGGCCCTACTCACTATACCACTTTTACTAATGTTGCATCTTTATATGGCTTTGTCATTGTTGATGATTATTCTCAATATACATGGGTGCATATCATCACTTACAAAACCGAAGTGGAGGAAGTCTTCAAATGATTTTCCTCAAGGGCTTCAACCAACTTTGGTGTGAAGATCAAGCACATCAGAAGTGATAATGGAACTGAGTTCAAGAACACTAGTCTTGATGACTATATGGATGAACTTGGTATTACTCATGAGTTATCTGCTCCTTATCCTCCTCAGCAAAATGGTGTCGTGGAGCGCAAGAACAGGATTCTTGTTGAGATGGCTCGCACTATGCTTGATGAGTACAAGGCACCTACTCGCTTCTAGCCTGAGGCAATTGATACTGCTTGCCACATCATCAACAGGGTATATCTTCACAAATTCTTCAAGAAGACTGCATATGAACTCCTCACTGACAAGAAACCCAATGTGAGTTATTTCAAAGTCTTCGGTGCTAAATGTTGGATTAGAGATCCTCATCACAGTTCTAAATTTGCACCGAAAGCACATGAAGGTTTTATGCTCGGTTATGGTAAGGACTCGCACACCTACAGGGTCTTCAACAGCTATCACCACAAGGTTGTTGAAACTGTAGATGTGCGGTTCGATGAGACTAATGGCTCGCAAAGAGAGCACCTACCTCCTATGACAGATGAAATACCTCCTGAGGAATCTATTAAGTTCAAGGCTACTACCGAAGAATCTGATGAAGAAGTCTTTCCAGAACATGAAGAACGTCATGCTGATGCACCTGAGGAAAATGGTGCTGAAGAAAATGCTGATCAAATTCCTCAACGACAACCCGCTCATCCTCGCGTTGAAAATGAAGTGCAAATTGAGAAAATCATCAGCGACATCAACATTCCAGGTCCTCTCACACGCTCAAGAGCTTCACATTTGTCTAACTTTCGTGGGCACTTTGCTTTCATCTCTATCACAGAGCCCACTAAGGTAGATGAAGCATTTATGGAGCCTGAGTGGATTCAAGCTATGCAAGAGGAATTACATCAATTTGAGCTCAACAACGTCTAGGAACTGGTCAAACGTCTAGATCCTCGCAAGCACAACATAATCGGCACAAAGTGGATCTACCGCAACAGGCAAGATGAAAATGGCCTTGTGGTGAGGAATAAGGCACAGCTTGTAGCTCAAGGCTACACACAGGTTGAAGGAATTGATTTCAATGAAACTTTTGCACCTATTGCTAGACTTGAAGCTATTCGCATATGACTTGCTTATGCTAACCATCATGATATCATCTTATATCAAATGGATGTGAAAAGTGCATTCCTCAATGGTAAGCTTGAGGAAGAAATATATGTTGCTCAGCCCCCAGGTTTTGAAGATCCAAAGTATTCTTGACAAAGTCTTCAGACTCAATAAGGCCCTCTATGGCCTCAAGCAGGGTATGATACTTTGAAGGAATTCCTCATGAAGAAAGGCTTCAAACCCGGTTCAATTGACCCAACTCTTTTCACTAAATCTTATGATGATGAACTGTTTGTGTGCCAAATTTATGTTGATGATATCATTTTTGGCTGTACTGACCAACGTTACAGTGATGAATTTGCCTATATGATGAGTGAAGAATAACAAATGTCTATGATGGGAGAATTGAAATTCTTTTTAGGTCTTCAGATTCGTCAACAGCGCAATGGCATATTCATATCTCAGGAGAAATACCTCAAGGATGTACTGAGGAAATTCGGCATGCAAGATTGCAAAGGAGTCAAAATCCCTATGCCCACAAATGGCCATCTATGCACTGGTGAAAATGGTATTGACTTCGATCAAAAGGTATACCGCTCCATGATTGTTTCTTTATTGTACTTATGTGCATCTAGGCCAGATATTATGCTTAGTATTTGCATGTGTGCCTGATTTCAAGCTACACCGAAGGAATCACACCATAAGGCTGTGAAGCATATTCTTCGATATCTAGCTCACACACCAACACTTGGATTATGGTATCCCAAGGGCTCGCCTTTTGATCTCATTGGATATTCAGACTCTCACTATGCTGGTGATCGTGTGGACTGCAAGTCAACATCTGGTACATGCCATTTCCTCGGACGATCCTTGGTCTGTTGGTCCTCGAAGAAACAGAACTGCGTATCACTGTCTACTGCTGAAGCTGAGTACATTGCTGTTGGTTCTTGCTGTGCTCAACTGCTATCCATGATGCAAACTCTCAAGGACTACGGCGTCAACGTGAAGAATGTGCCACTCTACTGTGACAATGAGAGTGCCATCAAGATTGCTCATAACCCAGTTCAGCACTCGAAGACAAAGCACATTCAGATTCATCATCATTTTCTTCGTGATCATGTGTTGAAGGGCGACATCTCTATTGAGCATGTGAAGACTGAAGAACAGTTAGCAGATATCTTCACTAAGCCCTTGGATGAGAATAGATTTAGCAAGTTGTGGTGGAAATAAATATCCTAGAATCTTCGAATGTTCTTTGAAAAGGACACTCATCCTAACACTTATGCAAAATTGATGACTTATATGTGCAACACATGAAGAAACATTTTTCTTCAATCAATGAAGAATAACACTCTAAGTGTGAAGAAATTAACGAAGAATTTGATTCTCAGAACCCTACGACAATTGTATGTGGTGTCTGAAACCATCATTCTTATACGGTGGGTTACGCCACCACCAAAAGTTAAAAATCTTCAATTTGAGTTTTTCCTCAGCTTTGAAATTCCTCTATAGTTTTTCAACTTGCATTGTCTTCACCATTTCCGTCGTTTTTCTTCGTTGGCTATATATATATATGACTCCTCTTCTGTACTCTTGGGAGTATGTACTCCCATCCTCAATATATCTCATATACGCATTAATTATACCTCTTTATTATTCTCAATATACTTCATTAAATATTCTAAGATACCCCAATATGAGTTTAGTTGAAAAAATATCATATGCGATGTACTTTTTGTAATATACCTTTTCACGTACAAACACATCAGTATATACGTAAATACTTAAAAATACATAGACTCACATGAATTTTTTCATGAAACTCGTTTTGGGGTATCTAATAATTATTAATGAAGTATATTAAAAATCATAAAAAGATATAAAAGATTCATCTATGTGGTATATGAGGAGCGGGAGTGCGTACTCCAGGAGTACACAACCATTTTACTATATATATATATATATATATATATATATATATATATATATATACATAAACACTATTCTGATCATGGGATCAGAATAATATTCTGATCACAACATGACCTGCCATGCTAGTAGTACGTTGAACTTCCCTGTGAACTAGGTTGAACTTTCGCCAACATTGCCAAAATGGGGCTTGCGATATACCGTTGGAAAGCTATGGACACCAATATCATGACCCAACTTAAATTTTTGGCAAAATATAAGTGGTTTAAGAGCAGTTTTGAAAACCGTTTTTTTACACAAAAATGTGAATTGTATTTTCGATCGCATTTCTAAACCGTTTATCGGAATGAGGCATATAATATGGCGTTGGAAAGCTGCTGCAAAACCGCTCCTTCCACATGTTGAAAGTTTTCTCTAATTCCCTATGGTTAAAGAGTAATTTGAAAAAACGTAAAATTTTGTAAACCAAACAGCTGAGTTCGTTTTTTCGATGTCCTTTCTAAACGGCTAATCCAATGGAGGCATATGATATGGCGTTGGAAAGCTTATGAAAATGCGCTACTTTTTCATCTTGAAAGTTTTTTCTTCTAATTTTGAATGGTTTAAGAGTAATTTAGAAAATGGTCCAAGTCCTATCGACTTCGTATTTTCGAGCTAATTTTTTAACCGTGCGTCCAAATGCAGCAAATGATATGGCGTTGGAGAGCTTGAACAAATGCGAAACTCTTTGGCATGTATTGTTTCTCCCAATTCTTTACGGTTTTAAGTCAGTTTCGAAAATGGCGAAAAACGTATTTTCACCGTAATTTCTTCAAAATTTATCGGAATTGGACAAATAATATACCGTTGAAAAGCTACGGAAAATGTGAAACTTTTTCGTGTTGATGGTTTTCTCTGATTCTTAGGTGTTTTCAAGTAATTTCGAAAACGGCGGGATCATACGTTCTGCCTCTATCACGAAACAGATTCTTCGAAAATGCACCGCGTGAAGAACCTGAACTTCTCATCATATCTATCTGAACTTCACTCTGTTTTCAACGTGCTTTTTTTGCTCGCAGATGTCCATCCACTACTCGTAGTTCTCCATCCACTCCCCGGAATTCAGCGGGTGATATATCGATGGAAAGGCGCTGTAAACACGCAACTTTCCCGTGTTGATCATATTTTCATACTCGCGATGGTTTTAGAAGTTTTTCATCTGAAATTCATTCAGCGTAGTAGTTGAACTTCCTGCTGTTTTCATGTTGAACTTCTGTGACGTATTTTCATTTGTAATTTCCTCATACATTCGTCAATGTCACATAAATGATATTTCTTTTGTACAAACCTCTCTCACAATAAATTTTTCAACTTTCTCCGACAGAGTTACACGCCTGAACTTCCCTCTGTAGGAACCCGACCTTTGGGCTGTCTTCTTAACCGTGTCTCCCCGCGTGAATTTCTTTGGTTACTCATGTTCTATGTGATGTAAGTATAATCTACAAATGGTTTTTAGCAACTAAATGCATGTTTTAAATAGGAATCTCGCTCATTGGCGGATTTGCTCTCGGGTCGTGATGAAACATGTATGTGTTGCAATTTTACTGCCTGAGTTGTTCGACCTGAATTTCGCCAAGTGCTAGGTTGAACTTCCGCCAACATTGCCCAAATGGGGCTTGTGATACACCATTGGAAAGATATTGACACCAGTATCATGACCCAAGTTGAATTTTTCGCAAAATATAAGCGGTTTAAGAGCAGTTTTGAAAACCATTTTTTCATCATACAAAAAACGTGAATAGTATTTTCAATCACATTTCTAAACCATTTATCGGAATGAGGTTAATAATATGGCGTTGGAAGGTACTGTAAATCCGCTCCTTCCACATGTTGAAAGTTTTCTCTAATTCCTTATGGTTAAAGAGTAATTTGGAAAATCGTAAAATTCCGCAAACCAAATAGCCGAGTTCGTATTTTCGACGTCATTTCTAAACTGCTAATCCAATTGAGGCAAATGATACGGCGTTGGAAATCTTATGAAAATGCGCTACTTTTTCATGTTGGAAGTTTTTTCTAATTTTGAATGCTTTAAAAGTAATTTAGAAAATGGTCCAAGTTGCACCGAGTTCATATTTTCGACATAATTTTTTAACCGTACGTCCGAATGTAGCCAATAATATGGCATTGGAAACCTTGAAGAAATTCGAAACTTTTTGGTATATATTGTTTCTCCCAATTCCTTACTTTTTAAAGTTAATTTTTAAAATGGCTAAAAATGTATTTTTGCCATAATTCCTACAAACTTTATCGGAATGGGGCAAATAATATACCATTGTAAAGCTAAGGAAAATGCGAAACTTTTTTGTGTTGATGGTTTTCTCCGATTCCTAGCCGTTTTCAAGTAATTTCAAAAATGGCAAGATGATTCATTCTGTCTTTATCGCGAAACAGATTCTTCGAAAATGCACCATGTGAAGAACCTGAACTTCTCGGCATGTCTACTTGAACTTCACTCTATTTTTCACGTGTTTTTTTCCCGTAGCTCTCCATCCACTCACCGGAACACTCATCGGAATTGAGCAAGTAATGTACCTGTGGAAAGCTAATGTAAACACACAACTTTCCCGTGTTAATAATTATTTCATACTCGTGATGATTTAAAAAAAATCATCTCAAATTCATTCACTATAGTAGTCGAACTTCTTGCTGTTTTCACGTTGAACTTCTGTGACGTATTTTCGTTTGTAATTTTCTCATCCATTTCGTCAGTGTTGCACAAACTTTCTCAGACCGAGGACTTGAACTTACACAAATGATATTCCTGTCGTTTTGAAGTAAAGTAGAGAAATGACGAGATCATGATTTCTGCCTTCATTGCGAATGGCAATGCACTATGTGAAGTAGTTGAACTTCTTGGGCATGTCTGTTTGAACCTCACTATGTTTTTGACGTGCTATTTTTTGCACTACGTGAAGTAGTTGAACTTCTGGAGCATGTCTGTTTGAACTCCACTCTGTTTCAATTTATTGTATTTTTCTTATATGAAACACACACCATGCAGTACGTGAACTTCTGGATGTTATCAATTTGAACTTCTCTCTGGTTTGAGTGAATTATTTTAAAACACAATAAACAACATCTTTTTTATGTATTTTGGACATATAAATACACGGTGAACCTCTCTCACAAGAATTATTGAACTTCTCCTCGCCGAGCACTTGAACTTCTAGCGACCATTTTTTTCATTTATGAGTTGTTTTTAAAAGTGGAAAAAAGGGTGTTGTCTTTTTTATTTGTTGAACAGGTAAATCCTAGGTTTTAATAAACTCAGAACTTCTCTGTTATTTCAATTTGAACTTCACCTTTTTATATTTTTGAGTAAGGAATTGTATTCGATTTTTATACGGAAAAAATCCAACATGCAAATACAAGGTGAACCTCTCTCACAATATTTTTTGAACATCTCCGGACACAGCACTTGAACTTCCTTCAACAAACCTTTTAAGCTTTTATTTTTCTATACTGTTATTCTCACCTGAAATGCATTCCTTGCAGTACTTGAACTTCTCTGTTATTTTAATTCGAACTTCTTAGTTTTATTCTTTAGTAACTACGAAAATTGAGTTTTTTGAACTTCTCTGTTTTAAAATTTTGAACTTCTTGGTTTTATTTTTTAATAATATGAAAATTCTGAATTTTTTATAGACATCGAACTTCACCATTTTTAAAGTTTTGAACTTCTTAGATTTATTGGTTAGTAACAGGAAAATGCTTTTTCTTATATAAACAATGATACCGCCCTATTATTTTAATTTGAACTTCTAGTTCTTAAAGAATGGAGAAAATCAGTTTTTATACGATCTTTTTGAAATGCTCCTCTTTTTAATTTGAACTTCTCTGTTTTTTTACAAACGTGGAAAATCTGTTATAAAGATTTTTGAACTACTTTTTTTTACTTCTTTCTCAAATTTTTTGAGCTTCCAAATTTGTCTTCTAGATATTAAAAACTTCATTTTTTTTAATGTTGACCTGCTTCGGTTTTTAAATTTGAACCTCTTATAGAATTTTGTCATGACATTTTATGCATTTTTTGCTTTTCGGTGAAATGGCCTAGGCGGTCACTTTTTTCATTTGATCATTTTTCTTCTGTACGTGGTACACGTGAAATTCAAAATTTCTGAAACATGAATTTCGCGTGACATTAATGTTTTTTCATGAAACTCCATAGCTTTATTCTTTGAATTCCATGATTTTTTGTTTACATTTTTTGGTTTGAACTTCGATGTTCGTTACAGCTGAACTTTTGAAATCATACCTTTTTTATACACATTTTCCCTTGAATCCAACATGTGAAAAAACAATAGGAAAATTTGGGTCAATCTCATAAGCAACAGGACAAACATTTTAGAGGGCACCCAAAATAGTTTTTTTGTTCTATTCAATGTACTACGCACAAGCACATCACAACACATCCGCACAAAAATTTGGCTCACCTAAAATCACACCTTTTTTATTTGAACTTCATTGTGTATTTTTATAAATATTGAACTTCTTTCATTATTTGAAATTGAAATTATTGGTTTTATTATTTAGTAATTAGAAAAATCCAATTTTTTCAAATAAATAAGAAAGTGCTTCGCTTTTTCCAATTGAACTCCATGGTTTTATTCTCTAGTAACGTGAAAACCTGAGTTTTTTTATATACATTGAACTACTCCATTTTTTGAAATTGAACTTCTTGGTTTTAATATTTTAGCATTGAGGAAATCTCAGTTTTTATAAACACTAAACAACTTCACATTTTTATTAGCTTTGGACTTCTTGATGTTATTCATTAGTAACGGGAAAAGTTCTAATTATGTAATAAATATCGAACTCCTCAATTATCTAAAGTTGAACTTCTAGGTCTTATTTTTAAAAGAAGGAAAATCTTTTTTATAGAATTTTTGAACTGCTCAGTTTTTTCAATTTGACCTTGTTGATATTATAATAAGCATTGAACTTCCCCATTATTAAAATTTGAACCTCTACGTTTTTTTTAGAATGGGGAATTAAATTTTCTCTATAAATTTTGAGTTGCTCTATTTTTTAATTTGGCCTTCTTGGGTTATTCGTTAGTAACAATTAAAATCCTAATGCAGTAATAAGCATTGAACCACTCGATTATTTTTATTTGAACTTCTAGTTTTTTTAAAGAGAAAGTCACCTTTTTAGGTTTTATTTTCCTTTTAGTAATGAGAACAATCTCAATAATTTGTCGTAAACTTCGAACTTCCTTCTCTTCTTTGTTCGTCCTTCTCTTCTCT
>NC_057797.1:685435930-685437923 GCF_018294505.1 Triticum aestivum
GACCTAATTGTTATATATGAACTTCCAAAATTTCGAATCGCGGACTTTGTTAGGTGTGGCTTTTTTTCAAATTGAAATTGTACATGTTAAAAACAGACTGTGTTTTAAAATTTCTGCTTTTTTCAAGGACAAAGTTTCTATTTAAAATCACACACGTGGGATCACACACCCAGCAAGGACACAAGGGGTACCACACAACAAGTACGCTTGCTATAATACACACACAAACACACACTGAAGTAGTCACACCAAACTAAGAACGCACACACCAAAGCACACTAACGCAAGACCGTGCATGGCATTTGATTTGGCCCACAATCCTCCATCACGCTGACGCACACGCATACATGGATCCATTAAGAGTCAAGGCAATCTTTAGTTAATTTCTTCAAATTTTGTTCTCGGCACATTGCGTCCATCAATTCGCTTAATAATTCGGCATGGAACAACAAAGCCACAACTTTTCTTTTGTTCTGCAGAACGCAAGTGCCAATACTTGCCAACATTGATGTCGAGAGAGTGTTGGTGTTCCAGAAAGTATACTTTAACATATTTTTGACCTTCTCGAACAATTTCTTTTGACCTTCAGCCATTTTTCCTTATGCCAAATATAAGTGACCCAACTTTACAACAATGTATAATGCTCTGCAACGCCAAGGTTGTGAGCGCCTTCGTCCGTGATAACGAGGAAGGAGTCCCTAACGCATGATGTTGCATGGACACCAACTCCAGCAGCAATACGCCGAGCTGCAAAAAATTCACTTAACATCATGGTTCATAAACTACTATACACTTGTAGTTAACATCATTCTTCACAAACTACTAGACATCATGGTTCACGGGGAAAGACGAGCAGAGAGAAGTACAAGTCTTCATTTTGAGCAGTGAACAATATAATCGTTTACTAGTCTTCTTCAGATATTAAAGAAATAAACTCTGAACTTGTAACTTGATAGAAACTGAACTTTGGTTCTTTTGGAGATTTTCGAGACTATGTGAGTTGTGTCCATACAAGCAAACAGCTACACATGCCTGGGAGAAGAGAAATCTGTATATACCCAATCGATCACAAAAGTAGCAGCTTCATATCACAAGTTCAGAAGAATGTTCTAGGGAGACTTCAAAACAGCAAGCTAAAAGGTTGAAAGTATATAACCAGCAGCAGCAAGTCATGCAAACTAGCGTGACAGCCAGCGTATAGCCGTCGTAGAACTTGGCATACATCAATAGTAGAGCTTCAGGCTGGCCGCCGTATAACTGTACTAGAACTTTCACAAAACATCTTTGCACTTGGTATACAGCGGCCATAAGCGACAGCGGCCTTGAGCACAACCAGAGCCAACTCTCTGCAAGGGAGCCCGTCTTGGCCGTGGGAGCAGAGCTAGCTCGTCGAGGGAGGAGGCCGCCGACAACGTCATAGGGCAGGGTTGAGCTACAACAGCAAGTACCAAAACATCATAACACAAATTGCTAAATGGAAAAGCACCAGAGGCACTGGTGCTGCACTCCAGTCCTCGGCAGTGTCAAAGAAGAGGGAGATCATGGGAGTTGAACGGCCTTGGGTTGCGGTGTTGAACGACCTGCAGTTGGGGAGGCGCGTGAGCCATGCAGCAGGCTCCCCACGGCGGCCAAGCAGGTAGACCGCACCACCACCCAGGAGCAGCAGTAGGTGACTTTGACAGCAGCGCGCGGGCGGGAGGGCATCCCCGTGTTGGAAGCAGAGGAGGCCGTGTCTTCTTGTTCGATCAGTGCCTCATTCTCACTGGATCCGGCAGAGAAACAAGGGGGAGGAAAAGCCTCGCCGGCGGTGGAGGGGGAGCAAGGTGGTTGGAGGCCGGTTGGAAGAGGGGCGGTGGTTATCGGCGATGCGGTTGGAGGTGGGGTGCGGCCGCGGCGGTGGTAGGGAGGTCGGGGGTCTGGTTGCAGCGGCGGGAGATTGCGCGGCTGCACAGATCAGGGAGGGCGCCGCGACGGCGGGGGATCTGGGGAGGCC
>NC_057797.1:685438314-685460887 GCF_018294505.1 Triticum aestivum
ATGAGTTTATGTTCTCTAAAACATTCACTTATTGCTATTTCTTCAAGTTGCTTGTTCTGCTAAGTGAATGTGATCAGACCCTTTCCTCCTCAATGCTAAACTCAACACAGTCTATTCACAAGTCCTTTATGTGCGTTCTATTTGAAACTCATTCAAAATCTTCACCTGTCCTTGTCAGCTGAAGAAATTGCGAACGAAACCTTAAACTTATCTGAATTTCCGGCCTTTGCCGCTCAAACCGTTACACATTCTACGATAATACTTATCCTATTCACCCATGATCACACACGATCGTCACCTCTCAGTACGTGGGTGACACATGTCAAGCGAATGAGAAGGGTCAGGGGCACGTTCATCCTATTTCCTCGGGCGAGCAGTTTTTGACTTTGGCTATAAATACCCCTCTCCCTTCCTCACTTCACTTTTACTCCGCTCGACCTCACTCCCTCACTCGAGCTCTCAAACCCTAGCGCCGCCGCTACTTCCATTGTCTCCGGTGAGGAAGAGCTTCACTGCCTCGACCTTGTCGCCACCGTACTCACGCCGGACGCGGATTTCTTCACTCCGCCACTCCCGTAGCTGTCTTCCTCAGCCAAGTTAGGGCGTGGAAGATCTGAATCGACGAGCTTCAAATCTACACTTCCCAGTTCGTCGTGTTCTTCGTCCAGGGTAATTAAAATTTACTTTTACTACCCTTGTTAATTCGGATGTTTTCTTCAAATCCTCACACACTGGACACCTCACATATCATCTGTACTTGATCTATTTCTCTAAGCAACATTTTTCTTCAAGATTCCTCAATTGTGTGGATTTTCAAATCTGTACAACTCTGGAACCTAAGTCAAAGAACGCTTAGTGAAATTCTTCAAGACTCATCTGGTCAAATTCCTCAAACTTGTTCTTATTGCAAAAACCTTCTGAGAACGCGTATGACCTCTCCAAATTCCTCGCAACTATACTCTGTTCACAGGTACACATGTCCACTGCTGAATCATTAGGTTCTCATCAACTTAACTCATTTTCAGCGTTCCTCGAAGAAAAGTTGCATACCTCTTCAGAGAACTCAATCGTTCAAAACCCTCAGCTGAAGAAAATGGCAGATGGCAAGAAACCTCAGAAGGGAGGAAAGAAGCTGGAGGTCAACACTGCGTTTGAAATCCCTGAGGATATCTACAAGGATTATTGCACTCCTGATGAGGCCACCCATGGAAAGGAAACTAAGAATGAGCGCAAAGTGCGCATCCAAAGGATAGAGAAGAGATGGTCACGGGAATGGAGGGAGTACAGATATGTTACTCCCAAGTATATGAAGAAATCGCTCTTAATCCTCCAAGCACAAGACCTCCATTGGCACCTGGCCAAGTAGCTGATCCCACCAGCCTCAAGCATGGTGAGGATTATCCTGATGAATGGGCCAAGCGCCAGGCCAAGCTAGCCAGAGTAGCTAAGGAAGCAGTGAGAAAATTTAATGAAGACTCTGTTGCTGCTGCCACTGCTGAGGCCTCTGCAAGCAAGCCAAAGAAGGCCATGCCAAAGAAGCCGGCTCATAAGCCAAGTGCTTCAACCCCAATGCTCGCACGACCAAGTTCCTCAGCAATGCCCTCACGGCCAGATTCTTCAAAGCCCTCACGGCCAATTCCTCAAGCCGCACCAGCTCCTCCAAAGTCCTCATCTCCTCCGTCAAAATTTTCAGCACCTGTGCATCTCGCCATGTGCCAAAGGACAATAGGCATCTCTATTGCCTCGGGAGCTTCTGCTAGTTCTTCAGCTGCACCAAATTCATCAACTGGCCCCTCTCTGCTGAAGACAAAGGCCACTGCTGGACGAGGCTCTCGACCAAGTCCTCGCAAGAAGCAGGTCGCCTTTCAAGTGTCGTCTGATGAAGACGAAGCTGATGATGAAGAACTTGCCGAAATCATCAGGAACAGGCAACTCAGGGCCGCTAGAGCCAAAGGCACAAGTGTGCCTCTGCTTTTGGATCCAAAATTGATCCTTGATTACATTGATCCCTGGCACAAGGACCCCAACACTCCTATGCTTGACATCAAGCTGACTCCTGGCCAAAGTCATATGTTGACTCACTTCATTCAGGAAGAAAAATGGAAATTTGAAAAGGCTAGGCAGTTGAAGAAAGCGCAGTACAAAAAGGAGCACTTCCTGAAGAAAAACGTTGTCTCTATGATAAGTGAAGAACTTGTCACTATTCAATCTGAGATCAAGAAACTCAGTGATGAATTTGCCGCATACCATGCTGATTGGCTGGGAGCCAAGGTCCATTTTGTGAAACTAACTGAACAGTTCACTTTCAATGTTGCAGCCCCAACGCAACAAGAAAATCCTCAGGCTGAAGCATCTGCTCAGCCTACTGAAGAAAATGCCAGCACCGCTGATGATACTCAGGCTGCTGAAGAAAATGCCAGCATCGCTGATGATACTCGGGCCACTGAAGAAAATGGTAGTACCAGGGCCGATGACTGCATTCCAGCCACTGAAGAAATTGCCAGGGCAACCACTAGTGTTGCGCCTGAAGAAAATGAAGAAGTCAGGGCAACTGCATCAGCTGTGCCTGAAGATCTTGAACCAAATTCCTCTGCTCCTCATGTGCCTACACCAGCTCCGATCCTTCCATCTGCATCAGATGTGAAAAAGACCAAGGCTGCAGAGCGTGCAGTTGTGAAGAAAAGGAAGGCATCAACTGCATCAGATTCTTCAGCTCCGAAGAAAATGAAGCCACTGACCAGCTCATTTGAAAATCCAATTGATGATGTTCCTGCCTCATCTATGCCATCAAAGGACCTTATTCCTTGTGATGAAGAATACGTGATCCCAAGTGAATCCGATGAAGACATTCCGTCTGCTGCTTCCTCAGAGCAGTTGGATGAAGAAATTGAAGCATATGTGATCCCTTCAAACCCAATAGTCTCATCGCCCATGCCTCAGTTCACTGCTGAAGAGGCCGGCGTTGAAGAAATGAATGAAGACGAAGATGTGGACATTGGATGCACAACTCCAGTGTTGAACGACGACTTCTGGGAAAGTCAGCATCCCAATTCTCCTCTGTTCACACCCCTACAACAAATTCCTCGGTCCCCTGTCACTACTGAAGTACAAATGGGATCTGAAGAACCTCATGCCACACCGTCTGTCCATGAAGAGATTCCAACCACTAGTGCTGAAGAAAATGTCAATGAAGAATTGAAGTCCCAAGCTGCCACTGAAGAAGAACCTGAAATTCCTTAGCCTGCAGAACCTGAGATCGAGATCCCTGAGGCTGTGATGCAATTGACTGACACTCCTCACCCCAAGCCAAAGGACCCTTTCTCAAAGAAGCAAAAATTCAAGGCTGATGACTTCTTCGGCGAGCATGTATTCTTCACGGACTACAATCCTTATGACTTTGCTCGTCTTAGGAGGAAACGCTTCTGGACTGCCAGCCAGGCCAATTTCTATTCTTCACTGCTCTTCAACAAGGATAAAGTCTTCTACCACAAGCATATTCCTCACGTGGACATGGAATCACTGTCTTGCTTCTCTCCTGTCCTTAGTGTGCTTCATGACGCAGGCCTCCTCAACTTTTGCTCTGATATTGTTTACTGGAATGAAGAGCTTATTCTTCAGTTCTACGCTACACTGCACATCACAGGTGATCCCGATGATATCAACACTTGTGTATTGGACTGGATGACTGATAACACTCATTATAAAGAACCGGACTCTGAATTACTTCACGCCCTACACATTAGTCCACCCCTTGAAGGAGCTCGTTGTCGATACCAGGAGCCTGAACTCACTGCCCATTACATGCAAGTGCTGATGAAGCCCCTGAAGCCCGGTCAAGCTGCAAGGACCAAATTCCTTGTGAAGGAATTTCTATATGTGCCCAAAACAGTCTATCGCATTCTGACGAGGACGATGAGTCCTATCAAAGGCTAGGACTCGTCTGATGAGGAAATTGTTGGCATCATGAAGAATCTTCTATTCAACATCATACATGGCATTCCTGTCAATTATCATGATTTCTTCATGAGGACTCTGGCTAATGTTGCACTCTCTCCGTTTGAATTGAAGCCTTATGCTCCTTGGATTATGAGATTCCTCAGAACAAGGTCTTCACTAAACTACAAGGCAAACTTTCAGAATCACCTCAGCTACCTGCCCCCAATTGAAGTCCTCAAGCAAACATATTCCTCAGCTGATGAAAAGGGCAAGGCACCTGCTGTCATTGACGAAGGCATTCGTCCATTGGATGGTCAGTTTCGCAAAGCTGCATCTTATTCCACCAATGATGACTCTGCCACTCATGATTCTGCTGCACATGCATCCAAGACAAATCCTCAAGCCACAGCTCCTAGGGTGATGACTGACCGTGAGGTGCTTCTTAGTCTTCACCAGAAGGTGGATCGAAACCAAAAATGGGTTAAGCGTTAGTTTGGTTCTCTTCTTCACAACATGACTGCTACACATAATGCAGTGAAGAAAAACCATTACTACCTCCATGAAGTTTTCGGTCGCACCTGGGCTATCTTATCACATCTGTATGGTGAAGAAGATTTGAAGCAAATGGGTCTCAAGGAGAACTTTGATTGGTCTACACCTCCAGCGAAGAAATTCAAGAAAGTCAAAGTTCCTTCCTTGGTGTCCAGCTCATATTCTTCATCATGCGACACCGACGAGTGTGAAGACTTGGACGACACTGCGGCAGGCCCTACAACAATCAACGACCCCAACAACGCTGGCGCTCCTCCATCAACTTGATATTCTTCAGGAGCGTTAGTCCTCATTATTCATCCCTTTTGGTCGTTTGATGACAAAGGGGGAGAAATTTGAGTTAGTCTTCAAGCGGGTCTACTTATATGGGCGTTTTTTAAGTTACAACTCTAGTTCTTTTGAAGACTTTGCTGGATCGAGTTGTAAACTTAAACACTATGGTGGTCTAATACTTTTGCTGAGTTCTTCTGCATGCTTATTCCTCATTAATGTTAATGCACGCATGCTAAATTACATCAGTCACCATATTTCATCATGCATTTCAAATTCTTCATATTCTATGTTAAATGCATGTTTGAATTACAAGATATAGGGGGAGATCTCCATGATCCTACTCTTCAAAGTGTGCATTGCTTCAAAAGCAAATTCCTCACTATGCACATCTTCAGGGGAAGTCCTTCTATATCTTGCAATCAAATTCCTCAATATCAGTATTTACACTTCATATGTTTATTCCCATTGAAAACTTAACCTATATTGTCATCAATCACCTAAAAGGGGGAGATTATAAGTGCATCTACTGCCCCTTAGTGATTTTGGTGTATTGAAGACTTATAGGTTAACGGACTGATGCCTTTGTGAGTGTACAAAGGTCTATAAGTCTATAAGGAGTTTGATATTTACAGAGAAAGTCGACCCCTAAAAATGAAGTTCTTCGACTGAAGACTTTAGATTTCTGAAGACTTTGAAAGTGAAGAAATTGGTGTGGTCCTGAAGACTTGGTATTCATTCGAGGAACATGAAGCATGAAGACTTTTGTTTTCTTTATTTTATTTTCTCTTATTTGAGTCATAGAAAACACCGTACTGTTAAAGGGGGTCGAGGAAATACTAAGGAAAAATTTCCAACTGATGCTCAACTCAAATCCTACACCTACCAATCCCTTCGAGTGAAGCCATTGGAAATATCATACCGCTCAGTCAATTTCTTCAGTAACAGAGACGAAGTTCTTCTGGTCTCTGAGGAATTTGTTCTGACTGAGGAGTTAGGAATTCGCCAGTGCGGATTGTCTACACGGTGAGGAACATGATAGCCTTGAGGAATTTGATACTCAAAATTCTGACCGTTGCTGTGCTATGTGCCAGCTATCCCAAAATATCTACCCACCTAATGGTCATATCATTGAAGGGCATTTATGTCTTATCATGTCGGGCTGCTCCCTAGGCTATAAATAGCCGCCCCCTACAACCACTAAATGGTTGGATGCTCTGAGAGAAACTGACACTTGTCATTTTAGAGCATCCCATCCTCCGAGGACTTTGAGTGAAAATCATCAAGTGAGGAAAACCCAAACCCAAACACCTACAACCCCAAAGTGATTGAGCATCACTTAAGAGATTGACCCTGCGTGGATCCGACGCTTGTTACCTTTTAAGACTGTGCATCTTCTAGACGGTTAGGCGTCATGGTCTAGAGCATCCAAGAGGAAATTGTGGAAGTCACCTGAAGACTTACCACGAGTGATTGGGCGAGGTCTGTGTGACCTTAGCTCAAGGGGAATACGGTGAGGACTAAGTGTCCTGAGCTGCGTGTTCAGGACTGGGTGTCCGGGACTGTGTGTCCTCAGGTTTAAATACCTAGCCGCCCTAACCAGACGTACAACTGTCACAACAGTTGGAACTGGTCTACCAAATCATTGTCTTCACCGAGCTAACTGGTTCCATTTCCTCAACCCTTCCATTTCCTCATTTCTATGTTGTGTGCTTATTCATATCTGTTTGAAGACTTTGACTGAAGACTTTGTCTTATTTCCTCAGCTCAATTTCTTCAGTCTGTTGGTCTTCATTATGTTTATCTTGTGTTTACGCTTTCTGTACTCTGTGTTTGTTTTCATTTCATCATGAAGACCATGCTCATGTTTTGTTATGTTTACTTCTGAGTACTTATTCCGCTGCAAGTAGTTCTTCATTCAGGAATTTCCTCACCTGCAAATTCCTCAGTGAAGAATTCATAAAAATCGTCTATTCACCCCCCTCTAGTCGAAATAACGCACTTTCATTAAGCCCAAGATTCACTCTACTTACCTCGTGTTGACAGTGTTGCTCGTACCTTTAGGATATCAGTAACCTTTGCGTTAGTCCTTGAGGTCCGGTATTTCCTTCTTCCAAATACCATGAACTACTTATGGCAGAAGTTCTTTGGAACCAAAAGATCACAACCAGAGTGCTCTTGATGAGTTCTCCATTCTACATTGTGAATCTGCCTGTTCTACCTTTCTGCATGGGTTATCCGGAAGAAATGTTGAGCTTTGCTCGACATACTAATCTATGCATCCACAACTCATAAATATATATGTTCCTTTGAGTTGTCCCTCTCTTTAGTTGTATCTTGATCTCCGTCTATCATTTGACAGTCAAGAGTATGTCATGCATTCATGCTCATCGATACCTCATATTCTTGTGGTCTGTCAAGCCATTCTATTCTGGAATGACTAGGAGAAACAAATCCAGTACCTTGTCCACTTCTTAGATTGGGTCAAAGAAGTTGTATTCCGCAGATCAAATGCCAATCCAGCTTTTTTTTGTTCTACCCTGGAGTATTACCCCCTTTATGTCAAGAATATCATAGGAATTGCACCACGTCTTATGAATTCTTGACGAAGTGCTACTTCTTGCCATCGTTCTTCATTCCTCGATCTCTGTGTTGTTGCAACCGGAGTGCGGACAAGTGAACTATGATGTGTGAAATCAATACTCTTAGCAACCCGGTTGCTTGGTAGTTAAAGGACAATAATTTCATTCTTAGTGCGTTGGTTATTAAATCATCATTCTAAGATTGATCCTGCTACCTAGTCCTTATTTCTGGTGCACTCTTCGGTCAATGAGTTAGGATTGTGTCAATACTTCACTCTCTTGATCACATCATCTTGCCCTAAAAAGCAAGATTATTCTCGAGCGTAGTAACATATCGGTGGTTCGTGATTTGCCGAATATCTTCTCGGAAGTGTTACCAGGTTGTCACCTGACCGCTATGTTGAGTTCGTGATCAAGTTGGTTTCTTGTAAACCACCCCTTCTCCAAGAATCTGTGTTGGATACCCCTGAGCTAGTTGGTTAAGCCAAACAATAACTTAGAGAGTTGGAAGATAAAATCTTGCCTAGCTTAGTTCATTTACAGGGATATATTTTTGTGTGTTAAAGATAGATGATATCTTCATTGATTGGTCCCTGTGATCAGTTGTTGGATCTATTGTCTTGTCCAAACTTTGATTTGAGTGTGGGCTATCCTCAAATCAAATCAGAACAAACGATGTTTGTAATGTTGTCTTACTTTTGGTTGATCCCTCGAGCATACACCATTACATCTTTTGGTCTGACCAATGCTATCACCTTGTTCACATAATGGTGGAATTCCAGTGATATGGAAATTCCGATGAGTTGCTGTTGAGCCCATCAGCAGCATTTTGTTTCCTCCATGATCTGTGTTGAACATCAAGCTAGTGTTGGAAACTTACATAGGCATTATCTTCGTGCTAACCCATGAAGTATATGTTTGGTGTAAGAAGTGATTTTCTCTAGTTCATGTGCATCTGATGTAAATTGCTGCCATGAATTCGAGAAAGTTAGTTTTGCTTCCTCTAGAATCATCCCATGTCAGTCATGCATGTGCAAAGTATTCCATGGTTTGATAGGCTCGCTACCTCCACTCCATGTGTAATTCCTAACACCCCAAGCCACTGATTGATTTGTTCAAAGAAAAGGGAGTTTATTGTGCTAATACTAGTTCATGCACAACATTCCGTTATCCTCAATGATGGTTCCCTACCAGAACACGGTAGTGTTTTGTTGTAAGACTACCTTGCGGTCATGCTTGTATGCAACAACGTGTTCACATGTGTGTAGCTGAACCAGCTCATGTTTTGGAGCTTGCTATCGTAGTTCATTTCTCAAGAATCTCGCAATGTTATCTCGTCGATTTGTGTTGCAACTCTTATTTTCAGACATGTTGAGTCTGAAGTATCATGTTACTAACTAGATCTGAATCTCAGGCAGATATGATGGTTGGAACATTCCAACATCTGCATTTTGTTCCTAGCTTGCACCGCCATTCTGCCAATTCCCATGGACTTACCATGGGTCCCATCCATTTCCGATGATAAGAAAAATCATCCATTGCATTGTCTTCAACAAGGTAGTCCACATCATTATTAGGACCCCGATCCTAAGTCACACTGATCTAGCATATAACACATCATATCACTTTGCGGCCTCACGCACGGTATTCCACGGGTGCCACCTTACCTGGCCCGGGACCGTTTGCACCTTTTGGCTCATGTATATGATAGTGTCGCTAGCATCCATATGACAAAGAACTCGGGCCGACATGACTAGTCGTGAACCCAAAGTGGCACTAACTTACAGGGACAGGCATACATGAATCAACATCGAGCATGTCGGTCAGCAGCGTGCGAATCCGGGCTGTAGCACTGGGCTAACAGGACTCCGGTGAACCGGGCTGTAGTAGGTTAGGCAGGACTGCAGATGTCACCACGTGACATTTCCCCGAAGGGACAGACACAGGAACGAAGTGAATCACATGCCGGCCAGTCAAGTGTTCCGGAGCAGTAGTGCTGGGCTAGGAGGACTCCGGTGAACCGGGCTGTAGCGGACTACTATGGCTCATGGAAGCACAAGACAACATTTCCCCATAAGAGAGGCTACCAAGGATAAACAACTAGGTTGTCGGATCCCACACATACCAAGCATTTCAAATCATACACACAATATGCTCGATATGTGTAAATACAACATGGCATCACAGCAAGACTCTATGACTCAAAGTATGTATTCATTAGGCTCCGAGGAGCCAAGCATTACAAACATGGGTCTCATGACCCCAACATATAGAGCATACAAGCAACAAGCACATGTGGAAGCTTAACATGTCTGAGTACAGACATCTACAAATGAACACGGCTGAGAAGCCTGACTATCTACCAGATCCTGCCGAGGGCACAAGATCATAGTTGAGGTATCAAGCTAAACGTCGAAGTCCACACGGAACTACTAGCGACACTTACGTCTCTCTACAAAACATAAAATAGGCAAACGTGAGTAAAAATGTACCCAGCAAGACTTACATCAGAACTATCTACATATGCATCGTTATCAATAAAGGGGGTGGTGGAGTTTAATTGCAGCAAGCCAGCTTTGACTTGGTGGCTATCCTGAACTACGACTGCAAGTAACTCTTTTGAGGTGGCGCACATGATTCCACATATTCACCAATCAATACAACACTATGGATCCGCTCCCATCTCCCTACGAGAACGCCATCCATAGCACTCACGCTTATCTTGCGCATTTTAGAGTATCCACTTTCACTTGTCTATGAACTGTACAGGCAACCCAGAAGTCCATTACCGCGGACATGGCTATTCGAATAGATCATTTATAACCCTGCAGGGGTGTACTTCTTCACACATGCTCTCGCCACTTACCACCATGTACACGTCGTGTATCTCGGCAACCTTCAAGCGGAAGCCTAGCGAGGGAGTCGGCCACGACCTGACTAATCATACAAGTCTCTAGTCCAGGTTTATCGCCTATTCGGGTTCCATCCGCGAGGAGATCCGGCCGGAGTTTCACTCACATCCCCAAACGATGTGTGAAGGGTTCCCGAGACACCAAACGGGCGCCCAGTACACCATGCCATGGTGTATCTACAGCATCATAGCCCACCCCTAGGGTCAGCACTACGCACGGCCGCCAACACATATCCTATAAACACCAGAAAGTAGTTGCAACTCCTGGACAAAGGTCTAGGGCAGTTAATAAGTTGAGAGGGTCAATTAAGGATCCCAATGAGTGGTAGTAGCTGTTCATGGATCACAAACACAGAACTCAGTTCCTGAGGACGGTTTCAATGAGACAACCCACCATGTACTCCTTCATGGCCTCTCACCGCTACCTTTACCAAATCATGTTCGCACACTTAGCTCACACACAGTAGGACATGTTCATCACCATTCCAATTCATCCCGATGAATCAGACCTGACAAACAAGCATGAATGAGTAGGCACATCAGGGCTCAAACAACTCCTACTCATGCTAGTGGGTTTCATCTATTTACTGTGGCAATGACAGGTCATGCGGAGGAAAGGGGTTCAACTACCGCAGCATGTAACCATTGAATCGTTGTTGTCCTAATGCAGTAAAAGAGAGTAGGAGCGAGAGAGTGGGATTGTATCGGAATGAACAAGGGAGTTTTGCTTGCCTGGCACTTCTGAAGATAATATAGCTCTTCATCGGTGTCATCGAACTCATTATCGAAACCACGTTTATCAAGAGGGGACAAATACCGGCAACAGAGAAGGAAAACACAATCAATGCAATGCACAATATGATGCATGATCATGACATGTCAATATGCTGTGTTTTGAGCTAATGCAACTAACAACATGTTAAATGGAGTTGGTTTGAACCTTAGGTTCAAATTCAAACTCCATATGTGAGGGTTTAAATGCCATTTATATGATTTGGCCTAAACAACAGCCATAAGTTGTTCCAACATGCATGAAAATGGTACAGATGGATAGATTGGATTTTTTTGATCATTTTTCATATATAATTTATTTCATTTGGAGTTACGGTTTAATTGCTATGAATTTTAGAAGTTTTAACCATTTTCTGAAATAAATAAATCATTAATGATTTACTTAAAATCCTAGAAAAGCATTACTGCATTAGCCTGACGTCAGAATGACATCATCAGGTCAACAGCGTCAGCCTAGGTCAAACCTGACGCTGGGACCCACTGGTCAGTGACTAGGCTAATTAACAGAGACTGTTAGTGCTAATTTAATCCTAAGTAAAAGTGTCGGTGGGGCATGGGCCCACATGTCAGTGACTAGGGAGGGTAGTTAGTGACCTAATTAGTTTTAGCCTAATTTGACACGTCAGCCGGCCGGGGTTAGGCCGCCGGCGACCTCAACCGACGGCGGAGGCTCGGTGGACTTGAGCTACAGGCGGCGGAGACGGCGAATCAGACGGCGGCATCCGGCGGCCGTGGTCGGGGAAGAAGGCCACAGGCATCATCTTGGGGCCGTCCTGGCTCGTGTACCTCGGCGAGGAGGGGCAGTGGCTGTGGCCACGATGGTGCTTGTCGGCAGCGACGGCTGCGTGTAAGAGAAACAGAGTAGGGGAGGGAGAGCAGCGAGTGAGGGAGAGGAGAGAGGGGTCCAGAGCGGCAACGAGGGGTCCAGATCGGGGCCCCAGGTGGAAGCAGGAGGTGGAGCTCGGGCGCGCGCGTGTCGACACGCCTCTGACTACTGGTCAAGGTTTAAGACGATGGGGAGTTGGGCTGGGCCTCAGCCACAGTGACGGGCTAAGTGGCTGTGCCAGGTAAGCTGGCCCAAGTGGCTTCTCTTTATCTCTCTCTCTCTTATTTCTATTTTTGTTCTGTTTTTTATTTATGCAAATTTGTTTAAATTTGGTTTTCAAACCAAATCACTTTTAAAAATTTTGGAAATAGTTATGGGCACTAAATGAATTATTCCAGAGGCCCTCAACTAATTCCAAAATTGTTGGAGCATTTAAAAATATTTATAGTATTTAAATGCCCCAATTCAAATACAATATGAGTTAATTCAAAAATCCAAAATGGCCTAGAAATATGTGCATCATTTTTGGCAGAGGTTCTAGACCAAATCCAAAATGATGGACATTTATGAAGGGCATTTTGGGTTCCTTGAAATATTTTTATTTTGATCGTAGTTGAAATTATTATCTGCTAGGGTTTGAACAGTCCCCAATTCAAATTTCAAACAAATATAGACATGATACATGGATGCTTATGCAACTAGTTGCAATCAGGTTCTAGGGCTGTGACAACTCACCCCCACTAAACAAGAATCTCGTCCCGAGATTCAGGACGTGAGGTAAGAAGGCAGAGGGGAAACAAAGCCAACACAATCTTCTCGATCCAACTGCCCTTCTCAAAGATGTTGATTCCTTCTAACATATTGATCTTGACGTCCTTGCTTTCAGATCTCCATCCAACACGATGACGATGGAAAGAAACTCTACTAGGATTGATCTTCTCAAAGATCGAGCTATACAAGATCAACTCACGGAATGAGATGTTGAAACGCCTCAACTTGAGACACAAAACACATTGTGAGGGATGGAAGAACAAACAACAAGGTTTGATTTGGTGGGCAACAATCCCACACATAGAGAGATGGTGGATGGTGTCAAGGTGTTGAGGAAATAATTGCCATGATCCCATAATGGGGCACCTTGGGGGAGGTGACTCGTAGAGCTATTCCCTTAAATGGCAAAAGAATTACTTTTGATATCTAGATCATTGAAACTCTTTATACTAGCCTAAGGCAATCACAATTGACCGTTAGGCGGAGTTCAAAGGAATGGTATATCTGGATTCGAATGGATGATGTGGACTACCTCGTTGAAGACAACGCATTGGATGATTTTTGCCTATCATCGGAAATGGATGGGACCCATGGTAGGACCACTTTTGGAGATGATCCTGAATAGAAATTACTGAGAAGGGCAGCCCATGGGAGATTGGCACAATGGCGGTGCAAGCTGGGAACAAGATGCAAATGTTGGGAATGATTCTAGTAACTGGGGAAAAACTCAATAGTAGAGAGTGAATCCACTGTTTGAATGGTTATAGCATAATCGAGAAACTGGGAGCACAAGGATCCATAAGGAACAACTTCTAGATTAAGTTGCACTAAATCCTCATGGAGAAGATGGTCAGATAGCTCAATCAAGATACTACAATGATAGATCTTCCGGCTAGGTGTGTCGGCCAGAACATCAACCTTGTCGGGACCTACATCATAGATCTTGGAGAAGTTCCAACCATCATATCTGCCTGAGATTCAGATCTGGTTGGTAACGGGATATTTCAGACAGCATGTCTGCAAAAGAAAGGTTGCAACACAAATCGACGAGATGACATTGCGAGATTCTCGAGAATGAACTACGATAGCAAGCTCCAAAACACGAGCTGGTTCTGCTACATACATGTGAGCATGTTGTCCAAGACAAGAATGACCACATAATAGTCTTATAAAAAACACTATTGAGTTCAGTTTAGGATCCATCATCAAGGATTTCGAAGTCTTTACGCGCGCTAGACTTCTTTTCCTTGAACAAGTCAATCAGTGGCTTGGTGTGCTAGGGAATACATATGGAGTGGAGGTAATTAATCCACCAACCCATAGAGTACATTCACACATGCATAACTGACATGGGATGGTACCAGAGGAAACAAAAACAATCTTTCTCGAACTCACGGCGGCAATTTGCACCAAATGCACATCAACTCGAGGAAGTCACTTCTTTCATCCAAGCATAAGCTTCATGAACGGAACACGAAGACATTGCTTACAAAGTTTTCAACACTAGGTTGATGTTCAACATGAACCATGGGGGAGACAAAATGCTGCTGATGGGTTCAACAGCAACTCATCGGAATTTCCATATCACTGGACTTCCACCATCATGTGAACACGGTGATAGCATTGGTCATACCAAAAGATGTAATGGTGTATGCTCGAGGGATCAACCACGAGTAAGACAACATTAAGAACATCATTGGTTCTGATTTGACTTGACGATAGCCCATACTCAAGTCAAAGTTTTGACAAGGCAATAGATCCAACAACTGATCACGAGGACCAATCGATGAAGATATCATCTTTCCTCAACACACACACAAAAAGATATCCCTTAACATGAACTAAGTCAGACAAGATTTTATCTTCCAACTCTCCAAGTTGTTGTTTTGGCTTAACCAACTAGCTTAGGGGTATCCAACACAGATTCTTGGAGAATGGGTGGTTTGGAGGAAAACCAACATGATCACGAGCTCAACATAGCGGTCAGGTGACAACCTGGTAATACTTCCGAGAAGATATTCGGAACATCACTAACCACCGATATGTTACTAAGCTCGAGAACAATCTTGCTTTTCAGAGCAAGACGATAAAACTAAATAGGAAGGGGATTGATACAATCCTAACTCTTGGTCGAGGAGTGCACCAGAAATAAGGACAAGGTAGCACAATCAATCTTAGAATGATGATTCAATAACTGGCACACTAAGAACGAAATTATTGTCCTTTAACTACCAAGCAACGGAGTTGCTAGGAGTATTTATTTCACAATCATGATTCACTTGTTGGCATTCCGGTTACAATAACATGGAACCGAGGAATGAACAATGATGGCAAGAAGTATCACTGTGTCAAGAATTCATAAGAGGTGGTGCAATTCTCATGACAATCTTGACATAAAGATGGCAATACCCAAGGTAGAACAGAACAGAAGCGGGGTTGCATTTTGATTTGCGGAATACAACTGCTTTTGACCTAATCCTGGATATGGATGAGGTACTATAGTTTGTTTCTCCTAGTCATTCTGAAATAGAACGGCTCAAGGGACCACAAAGATAATAGACATCGATATCACAAATGCTCAACTACCCCTGTCTATCAATTGATAGACAAGGGCCAGAAAATAACTAAAGAGGGACAACCCAAAAGAACATATGATTTCCTGAATTATGGGTGCATAGATTAGCATGTCGAACGAGTTCAACACAATTCTTCTGGATAACCCATGCAGAAAGGTAGAACTGGCAGAGTCACAACATAGAATCAAGAACTCATCAAGAGCACTCTAGTTGTGATCTTTCGGTTCCGCGAGGAACTTCTGCCATAAGCAGTTCACGATATTTGGAAGAAGGATATACCATGAACCTCGAGGACTATCGCAAAGATTACTAATATCCTAAAGGTACGAGCAACACTATCAACATGAGGTAAGTAGAGTGGATCTTGGGTCAAGAACCCAGGAGTAGAATACCTACTACTAAATGGCATCACGGGATGCTTTCGAGAATGGTGGCCAGAATCATCACACCGGGAACACAAAACATGGCTAGATTACTAGGTGACTCACTAAAACACCTAGGGTCATAATAATATCCCCAACATATATACCGAGGCAATAGACTACCTCAACGCACCGGTTAGTGTTCTTATTCTGCCCAAAAGGACATTGGGAACGGAAAGAAAGGATTTGCAAATGCATCAGACTATTTAGTAATCTGGGATGACTCGGACAGCATAACGGCTGTAAATGCTCAAAAAGATTTGAGACATCCTGTAAAATGGTGGCATAACCACTCAACATCACAATATCAAGATTTTGAGATCTACTGTCATCACACCGAGGTAGTAGGAACTGAACTGGGGCTTGAATCCATCAATCCTATAAGTCTCTATCATAGTAACTCGTCATCCTGATAGATAGATGAGAAGGCCTAGTTTTTAATCCCCGTAGAAGAGAATAGGATGACTCAGATCAGAAGGGCATAAGGTAAAGGAGAAAAAAGAGCCATACATTCCCTTCCATAATCAATTCCCTTACATAACTAAAGCATTTCTAGACACAACTTCGACCAGTTTGTCTTGGTAATCCTACAGGCAGTCAGGCTCTGATACCAAAGCTGTCAGGACATCGATCCTAAGTCACACTGATCTAGTATGTAACACATTATATCACTTTGCGGCCTCATGCACGGTATTCCACGGGTGCCACCTTACCTGGCCCGGGACCGTTTGTGCCTTTTGGCTCATGTATATGATAGTGTCGCTAGCATCCATATGACAAAGAACCCGGGCCAACATGACTAGTCGTGAACCCAAAGTGGCACTAACTTACCGGGACATGCATACATGAATCAACATCGAGCATGTCGGTCAGCAGCATGCAAATCTGGGTTGTAGCACTGGGCTAACAGGACACCGGTGAACCGGGCTGTAGTGGACTACTATGGCTCATGGAAGCACAAGACTACATTTCCCCATAAGAGAGGCTACCAAGGATAAACAACTAGGTTGTCGGATCCCACACATACCAAGCATTTCAAATCATACATACAATATGCTCGATATGTGTAAATACAACATGGCATCACAACAAGACTCTATGACTCAAAGTATTTATTCATTAGGCTTCGAGGAGCCAAGCATTACAAACATGGGTCTCATGACCCCAACATACAGAGCATACAAGCAACATGCACATGCGGAAGCTTAACATGTCTGAGTACAGACATCTAAAAATGAAAATGGCTGAGAAGCCTGACTATCTACCAGATCCTGCCGAGGGCACAAGATCGTAGCTGAGGTATCAAGGTAAACGTCGAAGTCCACACAGAAATACTAGCAAGACTGACGTTTCTCTGCAAAACATAAAATAGGCAAACGTGAGTACAAATGTACCCAGCAAGACTTACATCGGAAGTATCTACATATGCATAGTATCAATAAAGGGGGTGGTGGAGTTTAACTGCAGCAAGCCAGCTTTGACTCGGTGGCTATCCTGAACTACGACTGCAAGTAACTCTTTTGAGGTGGCGCACAGAAGTCCACATATTCACCAATCAATACACCACTATGGATCTGCTCCCGTCTCCCTACGAGAACGCCAACCATAGCACTCACGGTTATCTTGCGCATTTTAGAGTATCCACTTTCACTTGTCTATGAACTATACAGGCAACCCAGAAGTCCTTTACCGCGGACACGGCTATTCGAATAGATCATTTATAACCCTGCAGGGGTGTACTTCTTCACACACACTCTCGCCACTTACCACCATGTACATGTCGTGTATCTCAGTAACCTTCAAGCGGAAGCCTGGCGAGGGAGTCAGCCACGACCTGACTAACCACACAAGTCTCTAGTCCAGGTTTATCGTCTATTCGGGTTCCATCCACGAGGAGATCCGGCCGGAGTTTCACTCACAGCCCCAAATGATGTGTGCAGGGTTCCCGAGACACCAAATGGGCGCCCGGTACACCGTGCCACTGTGTATCTACCGCATCATAGCCCACCCCTAGGGTCAGCGCTACGCATGGCCGCCAACACATATCTTATAAACACCAGAAACTACACTACTAGAAAAAGGGCTATAGATGGGATTGATACTATTGGCGCACCAGACAAGCGGTGCGCCATTAGTATATACTAATGGCGCACCACCTACTGATACGCCATTATAGTTGAAACTACTAATGGCGCATCTGGCACCGGGTACACCATTAGTATCAATTTTTTTTTGACTAGTGCGCCTGTCCAAACATAGTAATGGCGCATCCAGACATAGTACGCCATTACTAGTTGTAACTAGTAATGGCGCACCTGCCGGAAAGTGCGCCACTAATGTTGTTTTTTTATTATATTTTTTATTCCCTTTTTTGCAAAACTACTAATGGCGCACTATTCCACCATGCGCCACGCCATTAGTATTTTTTTTTTGCAAAACTACTAATGGCGCACCACCAGGAGGTGCGCCATTAGTAACCTGGATTACTAATGGCGCATTTAGGGTTGGTGCGCCATTAGTAAGTGGGCAGCAACAAGATATTTTGGACAACCTCTCCTACCCACACTCACTTTCTCCCCACTTCATTCTCTCCACCTCCTCCTTGTCTCGGGTGCCTCCTCTTTTTCACCTCATTTCCACCATAGATTCATTCAATTTAAGTGGTTAAATTACCTTGTTTTGATAGGTAAGTAAGGGGGGAAGCTATATTTATGTTGTTCTCCCTACAACAATGTGCACATGCACTTTTTATGGCCTAGCTAGATCTATGTATATTCGTGGTGTTGTATATGTTTGTGGTGTTGCATATGTGTTTGTGTTTGGAGGTGTACCGGTATTTGAAATTCGATAGTTGCCAATATTTTGCCGGAATGTTGATTCATTTCCGTTTCGGCGAGAATTTTGGCATTAAGCATTCTTTTTGGTCCTATTTTTAGGGAAAGTCATGCCAAATTTTTTCTTGGTTCTAAAATATCGTTTTGCTCTACCCCGCAGGCGACCATGGTCCGCATGATGACCGAAGGCATCGTGAATAGGTTTTTGAGGTCCGCGAAGGCCGAGATGCTTCAAAAGAACGAGACGGAGATAAGATGTCCGTGTCAAAGATGCAAGCTGAAGAGCCTTATTGCAGACCCGGAATCCGGGCAGGTGCGGGACCACCTGCTCTTGCGTGGTTTCATGGATGGCTATCAGTGGCAAGGTGATGAAGATGACTACGAAGTCGTCCATGGGGGCCGGGCAAGAAATGAGGAAGGGCAGCAAGACAACCACCGCGGCTCGGGCGGGCGAGAAGACGAAGAATCCCCAGGAGATGATCACGACGGTGATGCTGTACACAGTCATCATGTAGAAGATGCAGGACATGATGATGAGGAAAATGCCGGAGCAGTCGACGGGCATGATCATGAAGATGATGATGCCGGCGGAGCAGACGACGCTGGACCATCGATGGGCTGGGTGCAGGACCCTCATATTCAAGAGTTTCTTCTCAAGCAGACGGATAATGCAAGAGCTGCCGCCCGAGAGAAAGCCAAGATGGATCAACTTGAGTTAGACGCGGTTACTCCATTGTATGAAGGATGCAGGCCCGAGGATACCCGCCTGAAAGTAACGCTCATGGCTCTGGAGATGAAGGTAAAACACAAAATGACTGACGCATGCTTCGACGAGAACATGTCATTCTGGCATGAACGTCTTCCCGAGGGGAACAAGTGCCCGACCAGTTTGGAGGAGGCGAAGAAAATCGTGTGTCCTCTGGATTTACCGCACGTGAAATACCATGTGTGCATGAACAATTGCATCATTTATCGGGATGAGCACGCGGAGTCTACCATATGTCCGGTGTGCGGCGTCACTCGATACAAGAAGAGGAAGAAAGCTCCTCGAAAAGTGGTGTGGTACTTCTCGATCACTCCTCATCTGCAGCGGTATTTTGCGGACCCTAAGGTAGCAAAGCTCCTGCGTTGGCACACGGATAGGGAGGAGAAGAAGCGAGAAGATGACGCAAATGATCCGGAGATAGATAAAAAAGACAAGATGCTGAGTCACCCTAAGGATGCGAGCCAGTGGCAAGCGTTGAACTTCGAAGACCCAGAATTTGGGAATAATCCAAGGAACATCATGCTGGGCGCGAGCACCGATGGAGTCAATCCGTTTGGCAGCCAGAGAAGCACACATAGCACCTGGCCTGTGTTTGTGTGGATGTACAACCTTCCTCCCTGGTTGTGCATGAAGAGGAAGTACATTCACATGAGTATGCTAATTGAAGGACCGAAACAACCAGGGAACGACATCAATCTGTATCTGGGGCTGCTGAAAGAGGAGCTTGACATGCTGTGGAAAACGCCAGCCAATACGTGGGACACCGCAGAGAAAGAATATTTCCCTATGAGAGCCGCGCTGCTCACGATGGTGCAAGACTATCTCGGTTACGGATATGTCGCGAGGCAGGTGGTCCACGGATTTTCTGGATGCATCAGGTGCATGGATGACACAACGTATCGCCAGCTAGATAGAGATCCCGGGTCTTCGAAAACCGTGTTCATGGGACATCAAAGGTGGCTTCGCAACGATGACCCGTGGAGAAAACGCAAGGATCTGTTCGATGGTGAAACCAAACCCCGAGGACGCCCGCGTACGAGGAGCGGCGAGGAAATAGACAAGCTGTTGAAAAATTGGAAAGACTGCCCACTACCGGGAAAGAAGCAAAAGGCGCCAGAGCCGGGAAAGAAGCGAAAGGCGCCAGAGCCGCTGCTGAAGGTATGGAAAACAAGGTCTGTTTTCTAGGACTTGCCGTACTGGAAGATCCATCGTGTGCCTCACAGCCTTGATGTCATGCATATCACGAAGAACGTGTGCGAGAGTCTGCTTGGTACCCTGCTCAACATGCCAGAGAGGACCAAAGATGGGCCGAAAGCAAGGGCAGACTTGAAATCAATGGGCATCAGGCAGGAGCTTCATGCTATATATGATGATCATGATGATGATCATGATGATGATCATGATGATGAGGCGAAGCAGGACACAGAAAGTCGTCGCAAAGGCAAGAAGGCCAAGAAGACCGGAAATGACTACCCTCCCGCGTGCTTCACTCTAAGTTAGGAGGAGATCGAGCAGTTTTTCACCTGCCTCGTTGGAGTAAAACTTCCTTACGGTTATGCGGGGTAGATAAGCAGATACCTAGACCCAGCGAAGCAGAAGTTCAGCGGGATGAAGTCTCACGACTGTCACGTGCTGACGACACAGATACTTCCAGTTGCAATCCGTGGGATCATGGACGCGCACGTCCGTGAAACCCTATTTGGCCTATGCAACTTTTTCGACGTCATCTCTCGGAAGTCTGTTGGCGTGAGGCAACTCAGAAGGCTACAGGAAGAGATCGTGGTGATACTATGCGAGCTTGAGATGTACTTCCCGCCCGCATTCTTCGATGTTATGGTGCATCTGCTGGTCCATATCATGGACGATATCATCCAACTCGGGCCGATGTTCCTGCACAGCATGATGCCGTTCGAAAGGATGAATGGTGTCATCAAAGGATACGTTCGCAACATGTCACGTCTAGAGGGAAGCATAGCCAGGGGCTTTCTGACCGAAGAGTGCATCTCCTACTGCACAAATTATCTAGGCATCGAGAACCCCATTGGTCTGCCCGTCAACAGGCACCTCGGCAGGCTCGCTGGATGGGGTCACCGTGAGGGTCGTCGCGAAATGCATGTCGACTTCGAGGGTCGACTCGCCGACTTTGAAAGAGCAAACCTAGTCGCGCTACAACACATAGACGTGGTCGATCCTTGGGTGGTACAGCACAAAACCTTTATTAAGAAGACGTACAATGACCGAGGCCAACAGAGGATGGACGGAGGTATACTCAAAGAGCACAACTCATGTTTCACGCGTTGGTTCAAGCAGAAGCTTCTGTCGTACCCTTTACATGAGGATTCTTCTGCGGAAGAACAACTCATATTCGCCTTGTCACAGGGCGCCGAGCACAACCTGATGACCTATGAGGCGTACGATATCAACGGCTACACATTCTATACCGAGGCCAAGGACATGAAGAGCGATGGTTATTAGAACTCCGGGGTAACGATGGAATCCAACACCGGTAACGACAAGGACAAATACTACGGAAGGATCGAGGAGATCTGGGAGCTGAGCTACGCTGGAGAGAAGGTCCCGATGTTCCGTGTCAGATGGGCCAAGAGCGTCCTAAAAGAAGACCGGTATTTCACCACCATGGTTATACCCGAAGCCAAATCCAAGACCGCGGGCGCAAACGTCACCGCGAAAAATGAGCCATGGGTACTGGCTTCCCAAGTGGACCAATGCTTCTTCATTACCGACCCGTCAAAGCCCAGTCGTGTTGTCGTGAGGAGAGGCAAAAGGAAGATCATCGGAATGGATGGAGTAGCCAATGAGCAAGACTTCGACAAGTACGGCGACCCGAGGATCGAACATGACGACGATGATGAAGTAGCAGCATACACCACAAGAAGAAGCAGGACCACCCTACCTAAAGGACGTCCGTTCCACAGAAGAACTCCATTTACGAAAAAGAAGGGCAAGAAGATTGTGAACAGATAGCTAGCTAAGATCATTGTATTTAAATCGTAGCCTTCATTTCTCGATTGTATTTCATGGGCACTTTTTGAACTATCATGAATATTTTTAAATTTCATGGACACTCGATCTCGATCCCCCTCCATCTCGATCGCTATCCCACCTCGCCAGATTCGGTCCCCCTCGCCGCCGAGCACCCCCCGGTCCACCGGCCGCCGCCGCCGACCCCCCGCACCCTCGATTCCCCTACTCAACCGCCGCTGCCGACCCCCCGCACTCCTCCCCTACTCAACTGCCGCCGCCGCCCCCCCGCACCCCTCCCCTACTCAACTGCCGATCGCGGTCTCGAGACTTGTAATATAATGTTCTATCTT
>NC_057797.1:685460897-685519039 GCF_018294505.1 Triticum aestivum
GGTAACAGTTACAAAGGGTACGCCACTAGGGCCGAGGCCAAATCTAGATACGCCCGCTATCTAGCGGGAGAGGGGAGGGAGCGTTGGAGGAACCGGATGAAGACGAGTTTCATCGTGATGATGCTCATCGTGATGACCGCAGCTCTCTTCTATGTGATGGTAGTTTAGATGATCGATATCGACTTGTAATGTGAAGACAAACTCGCGGTCTCGAGACTTGTAATATAATGTTCTATCTTTGTTCGGTCTTTTCAATTCGGAGACTAATATGATGACTTGTATTCGGAGACTAAAATGATGAATTGTATTCAGAGACTAATCTTCTATTGTATTCGATGAATCTGTTGTTGATGTGTGCTGTCTATATTTTGTCCAATTATACATTTTGTAACCTGTGCAAAAAACAGAAAATTAAAAAATAAAAAAACCTAATATTCATACTAATGGCGCATCACATCATAGTGCGCCATTAGTATGCCAAAGGATACTAATGGCGCATCATTAAAGAGTGCGCCATTAGTATGCCGAAGTTACTAATGGCGCACCTTGCTGTCGTGCGCCATTAGTATGCCAAAGCACCTGGGTATACATGGCCCCCTGGGAGGCATACTAATGGCGTACTGTTGTATATACTAATGGCGCATCTGGGGTGCGCCATTAGTATACCAGATACTAATGGCGCACCTGTGGTGCGCCATTAGTAAAATATACTAATGGCGTGCTACTAATGGCGCACCACTAATGCGCCATTAATGGCCAAATTAGGTGCCCCATTAGTACGCCTTTTCCTAGTAGTGCTAGTTGCAACTCCTATATAGTGGTCTAGGGTAGTTAATAAGTCGAGAGGGTCAATTAAGGATCCCAATGAGTGGTAGTAGCTGTTCATGGATCACAAACACAGAACTCAGTTCCTGAGGACAGTTTCAATGAGACAACCCACCATGTACTCCTGCATGGCCTCTCACCAATACCTTTACCAAATCGTGTTCACACACTTAGCTCACACACAGTAGGACATGTTCATCATCATTCCAATTCATCCCCGATGAATCAGACCTGACTCAACTCTAAGCAGTAGCAGGCATGACAAACAAGCATGAATGAGCAGGCACATCACGGCTCAACAACTCCTACTCATGCTAGTGGGTTTCATCTATTTATTGTGGCAATGACAGGTCATGCAGAGGAAAGGGGTTCAACTACCGTAGCATGTAACAGTTGAATCGTTGTTGTCCTAATGTAGTAAAAGAGAGAAGGAGCGAGAGAGTGGGATTGTATCGGAATGAACAAGGGAGTTTTGCTTGCCTGGCACTTCTAAAGATAATATAGCTCTTCATCAGTGTCATCGAACTCATCGTCGGAACCACGTCTATCAAGAGGGGACAAATACCAGCTACAGAGAAGGAAAACACAATCAATGCAATGCACAATATGATGCATGATCATGACATGTCAATATGCTGTGTTTTGAGCTAATGCAACTAACAACATGTTAAATGGAGTTGGTTCTAACCTTAGGATCAAATTCAAACTCCATATGTGAGGGTTTAAATGCCATTTATATGATTTGGCCTAAACAGCAGCCATAAGTTGTTCCAACATGCATGAAAATGGTACATATGGATAGATTGGATTTTTCTGATCATTTTTCATATATAATTTATTTCATTTGGAGTCACAGATTAATTGCTATGAATTTTAGAAGTTTTAACCATTTTCTGAAATAAATAAATCATTAATGATTTATTTAAAATCCCAGAAAAGCATTACTGCGTTAGCCTGACGTGAAAATGACATCATCACGTCAATAGCGTCAGCCCAGGTCAAACCCGACGCTGTTAACAGAGACTGTTAGTGCTAATTTAATCCTAACTAAAAGTGTTGGTGGGGCATGGGCCCACATGTCAGTGACTAGGGAGGGTAGTTAGTGACCTAATTAGTTTAGCCTAATTTGACACGTCAGCCGGCCGGGGTTAGGCTGCTGGCAACCTCAACCGACGGCGGAGGCTCGCCGGACTTGAGCTACAGGCGGCGGAGACGGCGAATCGGACGGCGGCATCCGGCGGTCGTGGTCGGGGAAGAAGGCCACAGGCGTCGTCTTGGGGCCGTCCTGGCTTATGTACCTCGGAGAGGAGGGAGAATAGGTTGCGACGGAGCCTCTGAGAGCATCGGCAAGGCGAGGCAGTGGCTGTGGCCACGGCGGTGCTTGTCGGCGGCGACGGCTGCGCGTAAGAGAAACAGAGGAGGGGAGGGAGAGCAGCGAGTGGGGGAGAGGAGAGAGGGGTCCAGAGCGGCAACGAGGGAAGGATCGGGGCCCCTGGTGGAAGCAGGAGGTGGAGCTCGGGCGCGCGCGCATCGACACGCCTCTGCCTACTCGCAGAGGTTGAAGACGGTGGGGAGTTGGGCTGGGCCTCAGTCATAGTGCCGGGCCAGGTGGCTGTGCTAGGTAAGCTGGCCCAAGTTGCTTCTCTCTCTCTCTCTTATTTCTATTTTTGTTCTGTTTTTTATTTATGCAAATTTGTTTAAATTTGGTTTTCAAACCAAATCACTTTTAAAAATTCTGGAAATAGTTATGGGCACTAAATGAATTATTCCAGAGGCCCTCAACTAATTCCAAAATTGTTGGAGCATTTAAAAATATTTATAGTATTTAAATGCCCCAATTCAAATACAATATGAATTAATTCAAAAATCTAGAATGGCCTAGAAATATGTGCATCATTTTTGGCAGAGGTTCTAGACCAATTCAAAAATGATGGACATTTATGAAGGGCATTTTAGGATCATTGAAATATTTTTATTTTGATCCTAGTTGAAATTATTATCTGCTAGGGTTTGAACAATCCCCAATTCAAATTTCAAACAAATATAGACATGATACATCGATGCTTATGCAACTAGTTGCAATCAGGTTCTAGGGCTGTGACAATCATCCATTCTAGTCCGAGTATGTCATTCTTTTGAACTCCTTCAAATGATCGATTGTGATTGCCTTAGGCTGGTATAAAGAGTCTCAATGATCTCTACGTCAAAAGTAATTCTTTCTGCCACTTCAGGGAATAATTCTACGAGTCACCTTCCCTAAGGTGCCCCATTATGGAATCATGGCAATTATTTCCTCGCTATCTTGAAACCATGCACCATCATCTTAAGCATGGTGTTTTTGCCTACCCAATCGAACTGTTGTCATATACCTCTTGCCATTCCCCTCGATGTGTGTTTTGTGTCTCAGCTCAAGAGATGTTCCTACATTTCATTCCATGAGCTGATCTTGAGTGCTCGATCTTTGAGGAGATCGATTCCGTAGAGTTTCTCCCTGTCGTCATCATGTTGGATGAAGATCTTGGAAGCAAAGACATCAAGATCAATTGAAGCAATGAATCAACATCCTCGAGGAGGGCAATTGGATCATGAAGGTTGTGTTAGCTCTGTGTCCTCTCTATCTTCTTACCTAACATCTTGAATCTTGGGACGAGATTCTTGTTTAGTGGGGGTGAGTTGTCACAGCCCTAGATTAGTCTTTGTTTGTCTTTGCTTAATCATCTTGTCATCATGTTTAAATTCAAAGGAAATTTTAATTGGGGATGACCAAGCCCTGGCACTAAATCAATTCAAATAGGTTCAACTCAAAATATTTTCAATGAACCTAGAATGCCCTCCAAAACTATTGATTATTTATGGAAAATGGTGAAAACCTTAACCAATGATGATTCACATTTTTCTATGGCATTTATGGTCTCTGAATCAATCCAGTAAGTATTTGCATTGGAGTTATAAATAAATATAATTATATATTTAGCTCCAATTATTCTGAAACATTGTGTGGGTCTCCAAGATAATCCATCTTGCTCCCACAATATTTTTCAGAAGCAACAAAATTGAATTGGTTTCAAAACCAAATTCAACACACATATGAAAAATAGAAAAATAGAAACAGAAATGGGGAAAGAGGGAACTAACCTGGAGGCCCGCTACTGTACCTGCTGGCCCAGCCCACCTGGCCCTCCTGCCAGTCATCTTCCTCCTCTGCCAGTAGGCAGAGGCAGCACAAAGCGCGCACGTGCCCAAGCGCACCACGCCTCCACCTGCTTTCCTGCCTCCCCGCCAGCGCAACACCGCGAGCCTCCTCCGCGGTGCCGTCCGGATCGAACCCTCCCTCTCTTTCGTTCTCTCACACTCTCCCTCGCCCTCATCCCCTCCTCTGTCTCTCTCTCATGTGCACGGTCGAACGTCACCGTCGCCGCCGCGGCCAGAGCCACCTACTCACCCTCCACCCGAGTCCAGAAGCTCCGCCTCGTCTACCTCGTCCTCTCCGTCGACTCACGCGACGCCGAACGCCTCAAAGCGCTGCCCCAATGCCTTTTCCTCCCTCGGGTCGCCAAGATTGCCTTCGCCGCCCCGCTCGCCTCAGACCTCCTCCGAGCTCTCCGTCTGCACTTCTGCAATCCTCGTGAGCCACTAACCTGTACCCCCCTCTTCCGCGCTCCATTTACACGCCGTAGCCGTCGTTCCGCCGGAGACTGAACCGCACCGCCGCCAAGCTTCCCGCTGCCGTGGCCACAGCCGCCGAAACCCCCAACCGAGCACACCCACGTGTTCACTGTGTCGTGCAGGTGCTGTAGGAGCCAAGCACGCCACCACACGGGCATCGCAGCCCCGTGCCCACATGCCCCCGAACTCCGGCTGCCGCATAGCTTGCTACCGCCGCTGCCACAGGCCACCCCAGATCCTCCCGCTTACTTCCCTGGATGCGCGCGAAGCCCAACAACCCATAGCCGCAAACCACGCATGAAACGATGCTCTGTAGTGCCACCCCGAGCAACTCCGGCGAGCCCCGCCATTGCTGTTGTCGCCGGCGTCAACTGCTGACGTGGCACTGGTTTAGTTAGATCTAATGACCCCGCTAAACACCCCCATAGCCACTGCCATGTGGGCCCTTGTGCCTGTTTAGGATAGTTTAATTCCTGTTTAGATTAGTGCTAATATTGCGGACCCCGCGTGTCAGCTCTAACTTTGACCAAGTCAGCGTTGACCAGTCCCACTTATCATCCACCCAAACCAGCCCTGAGACACTGACGTGTGGGTCCCAGCCATTGGGTTTGACCTGGCTGACCCAGTTGACCTACTGATGTCACCCTGACACAGTGCTGACGCCGTAAATCCTTTTCTGGAATTAGTTTAATTCTAATTAATCAGAAAATCCAGAAAAAGGCTTAAACTTCAAAAAATAATAGAAAATAATCTATAGCTCAGAATGAAAAGATTTGTATATTAAAAAATTATCAGAAAAATCCAATCTATCCATTGGTACTGGTTTCATGCGTGTTAAAGAAACTTAACCTTGCCGTATAGTTCAAAACATGTTAATGCACTTTGGAATTCATAGTTTAAATTTGAATTTGAACCTTTGGTTCAAATCAACCCAAACCCTTCTGTTGCTAGTTGCATTAGCTCAAACCACAGCATATTTCCATGTCATGATCATGCATCATATTGTTGCATTGCATTTATTGTGTTCTTTCTCTATTTGCCGGTATGTGTCCCCTCTCAGTAGATGTGATTTCGACGATAAGATCGATGACACCAATGAAGAGTTATTATTATCTTCAGAAGTGCCAGGCATGCAAGCAGAACCCCCTTGTTCATTCCGATACAATCCCACGCTCTCTCTCCTGCTCTCTTTTACTGCATTAGGACAACAGTGATTCAACTGTTACATGCTGCGGTAGTTGAACCCCTTTCCTCTGCATGACTTGTCATTGCCACAATAAATTGATGAAACCCACTAGCATGAGTAGGAGTTGTTTGAGCCCTGATGTGCCTACTCATTCATGCTTGTTTGTCATGCCTGCAATTGCTTAGAGTCGTGTCAGGTCTGATTCATCGGGGATGAATTGGAAAGTTGTGAACATGTCCTACTGTTGAGAGCTAAGTGTGTGAACACGATTTAGTAAAGGTAGCGGTGAGAGGCCATGTAGGAGTACATGGTGGGTTGTCTCATTGAAACTGTCCTCAAGAACTGAGTTCTGTGTTTGTGATCCATGAACAGCTACTACCACGCATTGGAATGCATAAGTTCCCCTCTCGACTTATTAATCGCATTGATCTCTGTCCAGGAGTTGCAACTAGTTTCTGGTGTTTGTAGGATATGTGTTGGGTGCCGTGCGTAGCGCTGATCCTAGGGGTGGGCTATGATGCGGTAGAGACACGAGGCATGGTGTACCAGGATGCCCGTTTGGTGCCTCGGTAACCCTGCACTCATCGTTTGGGGCCGTGAGCGAAACCCTAGCCGGATCTCCATGTGGATCGAACCCAAATAGGCGATAAACCTGGACTAGTACTTGTGTGGTTAGTCAGGTCATGGATGACACCCTCGCTGGGCTTCCGCTTGAAGGTTGCCGAGTACATGTCGTGTAAACAGCGATAAGTGGTGAGAGTGTGTGTGAAGAAATACACCCCTATAGGGTTAACATCATCTATTCGAATAGCCGCATCCGTAGTAAAGGAATTCTGGGTTGCCTGTACAGTTCATAGACAAGTGAAAGTGGATACTCTAAAATGCGCAAGATAAGTGTGAGTGCTATGGATGGCGTTCTCATAGGGAGACGGGAGCGGATCCATGGTGGTGTATTGATTGGTGAATACGTGGACTCATGTGCGCCATGTCAAAAGAGTTACTTGCAGTCGTAGTTCAGGATAGCCACCGAGTCAAAGATGGCTTGCTGCAGTTAAAGCCCACCACCCCTTTGTTGATACTAATGCATATGTAGCTAGTTTTGATGTAAGTCTTGCCGGGTACATTTGTACTCACGTTTGCTTAATTTATGTTTTGCAGAGAGACTTCAGTCTCACTGGTAGTTCCACGTGGACTTCGACGTTTAGCTTGTTACCTCAGCTACGATCTTGTGCCCTCGGCAGGGTCTTGTAGATAGTCAGGCTTCTCAGCCTTTTTCATTTGTAGTTGTCTGTACTCAGACATGTTTATGTTTCCGCTTGTTGCTTGTATGCTCTGTATGTTGGGGCATGAGACCCATGTTAGTAATACTTGGCTCCTTGGAGCCTAATGACTAAATACTTTGAGTTGTAGAGTCTCTTTGTGATGCCATGTTGTATTTGCACATATCGAGCTTACTCGGTGTATGTTTTGAAATGCTTGGTATGTGTGGGATCCAATAACCTAATTGTTTATCCTTGGTAGCCTCTCTTACTGCTTCTAGTGAGCCATGGTAGTTTGCTACTGCTCTGGAACACTTAGGCTGGCAGGCATGTGTCCTTCTTCGTTCTTGTGTCTGTCCCTTCGGGGAAATGTCACGCGATGTCTACCGGACTCATGTTAGCCTGCTACAGCCCGGATTCACTCGCTGATGACCGACACGTTCGTTGCTGGGTCATGTATGCCTATCCCTGTAAGTTAGTGCCACTTTGGATGCCATATGGATGCCAGCGACACTATCATATACATGAGCCAAAAGGCGCAAACAGTCCCGGGCCAGGTAAGGTGGCACCCGTGGGAATACCGTGCGTGAGGCCGCAAAGTGATATGATGTGTTACATGCTAGATCGGTGTGACTTAGGATCGGGGTCCTGACACCCTCAAAATGGTAAGGACAAAAGATTGGCTCGAGCTCAAGCTCAAGACTCTACTTTTTACCTTTTAGTGATCCAAGATCACATTTAGTCCATAGGAAAATCCAATACTATTAAAAGGGGATGAGGTGTTGCTTAATGAGGTTCTTGCTCAAAATGCTTAGTGATATGCTCCTCAACCCTCAACCACTTTCTCATATCCACATATGTCCCAAACCAAAAGTCAAACTCGGCCCCACCGAATCTTTCCATCCTGCGCCACCGAGTTCAGTTGACATAGCCACTGCCACGAAATCCTAGTCACTTCCGTCCCACCGATAGGGATCACGGTCTCACCAAGATGGGATTGCAAACTCTCTGTTTCCCTTTGTAACGTTTCGGTCTAACCGAGATGAGCGATCGGTCCCACCGAGTTCGCAATGCAAACACTCTATTTCCCCTTCATAACTTTTCGGTCCAACCGAGATGAGCGAATCAGTCCCACCGAGTTCGCCTGACCAACTCTCTGTTTGCTTATTACCAAAATCGATCCCATCGAGTTTCGAGATTACGTTATGCCCTAACCCGAATAAAATCGGTCCCACTGAGTTGACAAGTCGGTCCCACCGAAAATCCTAAAGTTCACATTTTGAACTAAATCGGTCTGACCGAGTTTTCTGATTCGGTCCCAGCGAGTTTGGTAAATTGTGTGTAACGAATTGTCAGGACCCAATCCTAAGTCACACCGATCTAGCATGTAACACATCATATCACTTTGTGGCCTCACGCACGATATTCCCACAGGTGCCACCTTACCTGGCCCGGGACCGTTTGCGCCTTTTGGCTCATGTATATGATAGTGTCGCTAGCATCCATATGACAAATAACCCGGGCCGACATGACTAGTCATAAACCCAAAGTGGCACTAACTTATAGGGACAGGCATACATGACCCAACAACGAACGTGTCGGTCATCAGCGAGTGAATCCGGGCTGTAGCAGTTGGGCTGTCACATCCCTAGTTCTAGTATGACCTAGACTAGCTAGTCATGTGTGCATCATGTTTAAATTTCAATGAATTTGAAGTGGGGACATGTGGAAGCCTCAGAAATCATTTCTGAAAATGACCAAGATAAAAATTGCTTCAAATAGGTCCAAGAAAATGTTCATGTTTATCTCTGAAAATATTGGCCAAAGATAAAATCCAAACCAATATTTTTAGGAGCTCATAAATATTTATTTTGGGCATCTGGAGTTAATGCAATAACTATTTGCATTGGATTTATATTTGCTATATATAAAATAGGAATCCAATAATCCTGAAAACGTGTGAGTGGCTCTGAATATATTTTATCAAGCCACATAAATATTTTTAGAAGGTACTAAAATGATTTGGTCTGTGAATCAAGTCAAAATAGAAATGAAACATTAGAAAATAGAAACAGAAATGTGAAAAAGAAGGAACTAACCTGGCCCAACTTACCTGCACCTGTAGCAGCCCAACACCATTGCTGGCCCAGCTCACCAAGGGTGTCGTGGTCATCTTCAACCTCTGCCAGTAGGCAGAGGCGAAGTTGCACGCGTGCATGCAGAGTCCTCCACCTTCGGCTTCACCGTGGCAGCCTCCTGGGCCTTCGAACAGCGCCACAGAGATGCCCAGCAACTTCCACCTCACTCCCACCATCTCTCTGGTGCCTCTCTAGCCCTGCTCCACGCATAGCCCGAGCACCACCGAAAGCATGCCGCAGCCATACGCGTAGCCACCGTCGATGAACCACCGCCACAACATGTTCCAAAGCTCCGCCGACAAGCACTACTTCACCAGGTCAAAGATAAAGACCTCGGATGCCCTCAAGTGACGCCATCGGGCTCTCCTTCATCGCCTCTGCCCCTGCTCACCGTCGTGGGTTCGTGGGCTCCAGTGCGTCCCTGCCCTTGCCGCTGGCTCCGTCCGAAGCGCTGTGAGCTCCTCCGTCTTTCCCCTCACCACCGTGCTCTAATTTGCACGCTAGCCACTGCCTCGCGAGTCTCGAGCGCCTCCGTCCGCCATGTCCGATGAGGTCCTCACTCCTGAGCACCTCCGCTCGGTCCAGTGGCACCAGCGTGCTCCTGGAGCTCCGAGGAGTCTGCCTCGCTGCTTAGCTCGCTCGTCAGCCAAGCATAGCACCTCCCCGCGCTAAGCCGAACTCCGGCCGCTGCAACACTCGACACCGTGCTCAACTCTGGCCAACCCCGCCTCCGTTGTTTGCTCCATCGGATGCGCGTCACTCCCTGGAGCACGTAGGTGCAAGCTAATCTTCAAATCGGCCCCTGTAGCGAAGTCCGACGACCCCCACCACGGATTTGGTTGCCGGCGTTTACACGCCGGTGGTGATGACGTGGCACCATCATTAGGGCTTAATCGCGTTTAATTTAATCACACCAGCCGCTGACATCTAGGTTCGACCAGCTAAATAACCTCGGGTTATTTTCTGATTGGATTTAGTTAAACCAGGCGGGACCCCCGCATCAGAGTTGACTGCGCTGACGTGGTCGTTAACCGGACCCACCTGTCTGTGAGCCTAGCCATCACTGTGAGACTGACCAGTGGGACCCACTGGTCAGGTTTGACCTGGACCTGGCGTGTTGACCTACTGATGTCACATTGATGTCATGCCGACGCAGTAAGCTATTTTCTGGATTATTTCTATTTTGGAAATTCCAGAAAATTAGCAAAAACATCTAAAAATCATATATATTCAACCGTAACTCCAAATGAAATAATTTATATATGAAAAATTATCAGAAAAATATGAAGAATCTGTTTATCGCATTCTGATGCATGTCTGAACAACATATAGCCACTGTATATGACAATTTGAATAAATGACATTTGAAATGCCTTACAAGGAGTTTGAATTTGAACCTTGGGTTCAAACCAACTTCATTTAATCTATTGATAGTTGCATTAGCTCAAATCATAGCATATTGCCTTGTCATGATCATGCATCATATTGTTGCATTGCATTGATTGTGTTCCTTCGTTGTTGCCGGTATTTGTCCCCTCTCAGTAGACGTGGTTCTGACCATGAGATCCATGACACCGATGAAGAACTATACTATCTTCAGAAGTGCCCGGCAAGCAAAACCCCGTTGTTCATTCCGATACAATCCCACTCTCTCGCTTCTGCTCTCTTTTACTGCGTTAGCACAACAATGATTCAATTGTTACATGATGCGGTAGTTGAACCCCCTTTCCTCTGCATGACCTATCATTGCCATAGTAAATAGATGAAACCCACTAGCATGAGTACGAGTTGTTTGAGCCCTGATGTGCCTACTCATTTATGCTTGTTTGTCATGCCTGCTATTGCTTAGCGTTGAGTCACGTCTGATTCATCGGGGATGAATTGGAGGTGTGTGAACATGTCCTACTGTTGAGAGCTAAGTGTGTGAACACGATTTTGGTAAAGGTATCGATGAGAGGCCATGAAGGAGTACATGGTGGGTTGTTTCATTGAAGCCGTCTGTCGGTGTCAAAACCGGCGGATCTCGGGTAGGGGGTCCCGGACTGCGCGTCAAGGCCAGATGGTAACAGGAGTCAAGGGAGAAGATGTTTTTTACCCAGGTTCGGGCCCTCTCGATGGAGGTAATACCCTACTCCTGCTTGATTAATATTGATGATATGGGTAGTACAAGAGTAGATCTACCACGAGGTCAAGGAGGCTAATCCCTAGAAGCTATCCTATGGTATGATTGTTGTGTATGGAGTTGATTGCCTACGGACTACAACCCTCCGGTTTATATAGACACCGGATAGGGTTAGGCTTACATAAAGTCGGTTACAATGGTAGGAGATCTTGAATATCCGCATCGCCAAGCTTGCCTTCCACGCCAAGGAAAGTCCCATCCGGACACGGGACGAAGTCTTCAATCTTGTATCTTCATAGTCCAGGAGTCCGGCTGAAGGTATAGTCCGGCTACCCGAACACCCCCTAATCCAGGACTCCCTCAGTAGCCCCTGAACCAGGCTTCAACGACGACGAGTCCGGCACGCAAATTGTCTTCGGCATTGCAAGGTGGTTTCCTCCTCCAAGTCCTTCATAGAAGATTGTAAACACCAATAGTAGTGTCCGGCTCTGCAAAATAAGCTTCCACATATTGCCATAGAGAGAATAATATTAACACAAATCAAATCTGCTGACGTATCTCGCAGTGCATCATCACACTACAGCCAAGTCCTTTACTCGAATCATTTTTACTTTTCCACCTCAGCATGTTTTGCGAGGCGGTTTCCTTGGCATGTCTTGTCAAAGCAGAGATCGGTTACCCACTTTATGGGATTCTCATCAATACGGATGTGGGTAATCCAGCCGCGCCATTTATCACGGCGCTTGGGAGGCAAGCGAGTTTTACTAGGCTGGTGGGGATGCACAACCGCACCCGCCCATATAAGGGGATAAGGATCCACCTTTTTACCTATGCCTTCTTCCTCCTTTGCCTATCCATCTCCTGCGCACTCGTGCTCCAGCGCCCAAGCCCGCACTTCCCACCTCAACCTTCTCCAGTGATGTCCGGAGCGGGAGGCAAGTGGATGGTCTCCTCCGTCACAGAGGGCCATGTCAAAAAGCTAAGGAAGGCCGGATACTTGTCCAAAGACATCGCGCACCGGCTTCCCGAGGAGGGGCAGCTTCTCCCCACCCCAAGGCCCCATGAGAGGGTAGTATTCCTTCCCCACTTCCTCCGCGGACTGGGTTTTCCACTCCACCCATTTGTTCGGGGGCTCATGTTTTACTATGGCCGGGATTTCCATGATCTGGCCCCGAACTTCGTCCTCAACATCTCGGCGTTTATCGTCGTGTGCGAGGCCTTCCTCCGCATCCGCCCCCATTTCGACCTCTGGCTCAAGACCTTCAACGTCAAGCCCAAGGTGGTGTGCGGCAGCCAGGCGGAATGCGGAGGCGCCATGGCGGGCAAGATGGCCAACGTCCTATGGCTCGAGGGCTCCTTCATAGAGACCCTGAAGGGGTGGCAATCGTGGTGGTTTTACATCACCGAGCCGCGCGATCCGAAATGGATCGCAACCCCCGAGTTCCGATCCGGACCCCCACGCGGCTTATGTCCTGGAAAGAGACGGGCCTGTCATGGGGCGACGAAAAAGAGGTGACCGGACTGCAGACATGCATCCAGTCCCTAGTGAGCAAGCCGATCAAGCTCGTCAATGTAGTCCAGGTTATGCTCGTCCACCGGATACTCCCGTGTCAACAATGGGGCTTTAATCTGTGGGAGTTCAACCCAGCGCAGCACCAAACCCTTAACAGGCTCTTCGACACGACGTATGAAGATGTCTGGAAGGTGCTAACCAAAGGCGCCGAGGCTCCCACATCCGCCTCCGAGGACCGCGGATACAGCTCGCAGCGTCACGCTAGCGAGGTAAGCTATTTTCACCTTTTACAGGATGTTAAGTTTTTTCATAGTTTGACTATATGCGGGATCTAAGCTCCCTTACCTTTGACAGGCTTGGCGGGCGAAGTCCGGATCGATTAACTGTCTAGCTCCCTTGCCCGAAGACCCAGTCCCCGCTCTACTAGCGAAGTTGCTGGTTCCGGCACCTTATGTGGTGCCGGAGAAGAAGGCCAAGAAGAAGAAGGCCACGTGGACTCGAAAGAGTTCCCGGCATATGGTGGTGTCGGACTCGTCGTCCGACGAGTCCGAGACGCACTCCCCCCGTGAAGATGAGGAGGAGGAAGAAGAAACCTCTCCCCCCCAGCGGGGGGAGGAGAGAAGAGGAAGGCCGCCCCAACGGGGGAGGCCGAGGGGTCTAGGAAAAGGAAGACCCCTCCGCCGGACTACGCCCCCAACACCGAAGAGGGCAAAGAGGAGTGGCCAAACAGGGCCAAGCGTCCGACGAAATCTTAAGTTCGGATATCAGAATAACTCATGATGTTCCTTTGTTGCACAGCTTTCCCTAATGTCGAACATAATTATGTCGCGAACATAATTATGCCGTGAACATAATTATGCTGAACAGCTTAACTCAACAAGTCGTCGAGCGGCTCCCTGGATTCATCGGACGTGAACTCAGTTTCGCCCGCTGTCTCTCCCCGCATTGCGGACGACACCGAAGTGGCGTCGCAACAAGCTCCGGGGCAGGAGGAGGTGGTCCTGGAGGAGCCACAGGACGACCTCCCGGACCCCAGGAGTAAAGGGGACAAGACCCCCCAGGGCTCCAAGTCCGGCTTTGTGCCGGACACCGCGCCGGAATCTTCAACAGTCCGGACCGCGGTAGGCGAACTCCTTCCAAGAGGAGCAAGCCTTTTGAGCCGGCGGCCTCCGTCCAACCAGAGGTGCCGGACAATCTACTCGAGGTGCTTGACGGCGCCTCCATCAACGAGGAGCACCGTACTATTATGAGTACGGTGATCCAGAAGGTTTAGTCCGCCAAGAGCGGACTGAGTGAAGCTTGCGATAGCCTCCTAACAGGCTTCGAGTTAAGTAAAAATATGTAAAAATATAACCGCATAGACAGTAGCCCCTGATGCTCTGTTTGGCGTTCGGAAAGAAAAGCCGAATAGAGGATCTAGTAAATTTCCCAGGAGTCTAACAATAAGGAGTCAATATGGGTGTGCAGGCTTCGCTGCTATCCACCGCCGCACTGACTGCGGAGGTGGGTGTCCTGAAATAGGACCTCAAGCGGACCGAGCAAGAGCTTGGACTTGACAGCGGCAGCTCGAGGAAAAAGAAGGTAGGAAATACCTTACAGAAAAAGTACCTATAGAGAGGTGCGATTGCAAAAAATAACAGGATTGCACTGCTTATTATAGGGGCCACGACTCAGGTGGCAACCCTCAAGCAGGTGCTGTCCGAGGCCGAAAAGAAAACGGCCGCGGAGCACACCGAGCGAGAGAAACTTGGGGCTCAGGTCAGCGAGGTGCAGCAAGAGCTTCAGGCTCTCATGAAAAAACATGAGAGTTTGGAGCTTGAGTCAAAGATCCAAGCGTCCGAGCTCGCGGCGACCCTTGAGACTGTCAAGTCTGCCAAGGCCGAAGCCCAAAAGGCCCTCCAAGAGTTGGAGGAGATTAAGAAGATAGCAGCGGGTAAGGCATTCTTTATGCAAAGTAGAAATATAAAAGTAAACTACTTGTTACTTACCCGAATCCGGAGTTCTCCAGGGGCATTCGCAGATCTTCCCCGCAGTGTATCCGCCGCCGCCGCATTCTACCGAGCTGAAGAGGGCAGCTCGACAGAGAAGGTGTTCCGGTCTCACTATGCTGAGGCCGGACACCCTGTGCCCTTGAGCGACCAGCTGAAATAGCTGGTCGAGCTCCACAAGGCGGCCGAACATGCCATGAAGGGCTTCATAGTTTGACTGTGGCCCAGAGAGGCCATGCCTGGGAGCTACTTTGGGCTGGTGCGGCGGCTGGTGGAGGCCTGTCCAAGGCTCGAGGTCATCAAGCGCTCCGTCTTCATCGAAGGTGCCCGTCGGGCCCTTGCCTGTGCAAAGGTGCACTGGGCTAAGCTGGACGGTGAGAAGCTTGTGAAGGACGGGCCGCCGCTGGGGAAGGAGCATCGCAAGCCCGAGAACTATTACAAGGATGTTCTTGCGGGTGCCCGCCTTGTGGCGGATGAATGTACCAAGGATGTAATTTTTGAGTAAACTCGCTCGTTTTTATCCTGTGCACTGAAAACTTGTTCATAGGTGCTTAAGCAATGCTTGTTGAATTTAAAATATTATTTTCTGTGCGGCCGTTTATCAAAAAATTGAGAGATGGCCAGTCGTCGGCTTCTGCCCCCATGCCACTAGTGCTGGGGTGTTCGGGATAAACTTGAGCGCTCTTTTTCCCATAGTTGGGTCCTTTGAGGGAGGCGCTCAGCACAACGAACCAGGCAATCGTACTATAATGCTTGAACACTCTCACTTAGCCATAGAACTTTATAATTTTAAATTTCGGCGAAGCCCCTAGTTCGGAAGACCGACTTCGAGGCGCTATCCACGCCTTGGCCGGACAAATCCGGCTCCTCGCTCGAAGCACCATAAGTCTTTAGGGACTCGAAAAAACCTCTCGAACAGCGACCGGTCTCTCGCCTCATCATGACAGTCAGTTTTAGCTTTCTCCACTGAGGTGCTTAACCCAGCTCAACCGGGGCACAATCGCAGTGGTTCTCCTAGTGCTACCTTAGCCGATATAGCGGAACGTAAGGCACCAAAACATAGGAGCCGGGCAAACTCAACTATTGACCCAAATCATGATTCGGAGCCGATGCATATAGTGCTATAAGTTCGGGGTGCCGCACTTGTGAAAGTGTACGGACTTCTCACACCATATTAAAGGGTACTAAAGCCCCTGGTGTACTTGCCGTACCACAGTGTACGGGTGCAACATGTCATTAATGAACATATATAAAAGAGAGTAATGCAGAAAATAGACAAAAGCTATGCATTGTTTATATAAAGGCTATTTATCAAAGCCGAACGATACAAATAGTGCGGTAAGCAAAAGATATTGGACTATTCAGTATGTCCTGACCGGGGGCAGGCCGCGGAATTGTATTTAAAACAGGTATACCGCTCGTAACAGAGACCACCTGGGAGTTCCATAGTGCGGCATGGCTTGTCTGCCTCCCTGGATCTTGCATCGTTTGTGCAGCAGTCGAATTGCCGAACAGGTCGTCCGAAGTATGGAGTCCTGAAGGTAAGAAAAAATTAAAAAGAGAATCCGGCAGCCCCTAGTACGTTTTAAGCCGTATTCTGGGCGTGCCATTATTGTGCCCCTCCCCCTGTCCCATGGTATTTCAAGGGCGTAGTTATGTACGCGAGGTACTGGTTTCGCTATGTCGCGACAGCTGGGGTTGGGGCCGCATTGCTACGCTTGCTCAGAGTGTGCCAGGCGGTCCTGCTGTGGGTTACTCCGGGCGCGCTTGGTAGTGTCTGGTTTTTTAATGGCCGGACTAGAGAATTGCCTGAGAATGCTACTTCGTACCTCCACTGTGAGAGCCGCCGTATGCTCCTCCTTACGGAGGGAGTGTTCGGTATTTCCGTTGACCGTAATTACTCCTCGAGGGCCTGGCATCTTGAGCTTGAGATATGCGTAGTGCGGCACCGCATTGAACTTTGCAAATGCGGTTCGTCCGAGCAGGGCGTGATAGCCACTGCGAAACGGGACTATATCGAAGATTAACTCTTCGCTTCGGAAATTGTTTGGGGATCCAAAGACCACGTCAAGTGTTACTGAGCCTGTACAGTTGGCTTCTACACCTGGTATAATGCCTTTAAAGGTCATTCTTGTGGGTTTAATCCTTGAGGGATCTATGCCCATTTTCCGCACTGTATCCTGATAAAGCAGGTTCAGGCTACTGCCGCCGTCCATGAGGACTCTTGTGAGATGAAATCCGTCGATGATTGGGTCAAGAACCAATGCGGCGAAGCCGCCATGACGGATGCTAGTGGGATGGTCCCTTCGATCAAAAGTGATCGGGCAGGAGGACCATGGGTTGAACTTTGGGGCGACTGGCTCTATTGCGTATACGTCCCGTAGCGCACGCTTCCGCTCCCGCTTGGGAATGTGGGTTGCGTATATCATGTTCACCGTCCGCACTTGTAGGGGAAAGCCCTTCTGTCCATTGTTGTTCGGCAGCTTGGGCTCCTCGTCGTCGCTGTGCAGCCCCTTGTCTCTGTTTTCGGCCCTTAACTTGCCTGCCTGCTTGAACACCCAACAATCCCTGTTAGTGTGATTGGCTGGCCTTTCGGGGGTGCCATGTATCTAGCACAAGCGATCGAGTATTCGGTCCAAACTGGATGGGCCCTGAGTATTCTTTTTGAATGGCTTTTTCGGCTGACCGGATTTATAGCCTTTGAATCCGGCATTTACTGTCGTGTCTTCATTGCTGTCGCTGTTAACACGGCGTTTTTGCTTATTCCGACTTGTCCTGCCACTTTTGTCCTTGGTATCTGAATTACCAGGGTTCTTTGATAAGTTGTTACTGCGAGCTAGCCAGCTGTCTTCTCCCGCGCAAAAGCGGGTCATGAGTGTCGTGAGGGCTACCATGGATTTTGGCTTTTCCTGTCCCAGGTGCCGGGCAAGCCACTTGTCGCGGATGTTATGCTTGAAGGCTGCTAGGGCCTCTGCGTCTGGACAGTCGACTATTTGGTTTTTCTTTGTTAGGAACCGTGTCCAAAATTGTCTGGCCGATTCCTCTGGCTGCTGAATTATGTGGCTTAAGTCGTCGGCATCCGGCGGTCGCACGTAAGTGCCCTGGAAGTTGTCGAGGAATGCGGCTTCCAGGTCCTCCCAAGAACCGATTGAGTCTACTGGCAAGCTGTTAAGCCAATGCCGGGCCGGTCCTTTAAGTTTGAGCGGGAGGTATTTGATGGCGTGTAGATCATCGCCGCGTGCCATGTGGATGTGAAGGAGATAATCCTCGATCCATACCGCCGGATCTGTTGTGCCATCGTATGATTCGATATTTACGGGTTTGAAACCCTCTGGGATTTTATGATCCATTACTTCATTCGTGAAGAATAGCGGGTGTGCGCCGCCTCTGTACTGGGCTATATCACGACGTAGCTCGGAAGCACTATGTCTGTTGTGTTCGGGCTGGCCGGATTTGTTGTATCCAGAGTGAAGATCATTGTCACATGCCGTAGGACTCCTGCGTGATCTGTAGATCGATCTTGTTTGTCTTGCCTTATCCTCCAGTATGTCTCGTAGGTCGGGCGCATTTTCCCGTGCCTTAGTTGAGCGGCGTCGGGGCATGGCTTGGGTGGAGGGCCGAGAGGCCTCTCTGTCGCGGCCGCGAGGTGGCCGGTCTGCCATGTCATGCGCTGGTGATGTAGGTGCTTCCTCGTCTGATCGGGGTAGCGGCCTGCGCTTCAGGTAACTCTTGGAGGGGCGTTCGAGTTCATACTCTTCGGCCGTAAGGACTTCAGTCCATCTGTCAGCTAGCAAATCTTGGGCAGCTTTAAGCTGTTGCTGCTTTTTCTTGAGGCTGCTTGCCATTGCTAAAAGCCTGCGTTTAAAACGCTCTTGTTCGGCGGGGTCTGATGGTATGACGAATTCGTCGTCATCGAGGCTTGCCTCGTCTTCGGAGGGAGGCGTATAGTTATCATCCTCAACCTCTCAGTCTGCCGCTCTCTCATGAGGGCTGGCTTCTCCATCTTCCTGTGCCGAATCTTGCTGAGGTGGGTGTTCTTCGGCATTATCCGGGGTAGTATTATCTCCCGTGCCGGAATCACCGTTTTTGCTTTGGCGGGATTTAGAGCGGCGCCGCTGACGCCGGCGCTTCGGCTGTTTCTTGGGGGCGTCATCCCCCACTGTTCCATCGCCATCTCCATCTTTTGGAGTATCCACCATATATATGTCATATGACGAGGTGGCCTTCCAGCGCCCTACAGGTGCTGGTTCCTGTTCGTCTCCTACATCGTCGTCCATGTCGTCGATGTCTTCAGAGCTGAAGTCAAGCATGTCGGTAAGATCGTCGACAGTGGCTACAAAGTGGGTGGTGGGTGGGCTTTGAATTTCCTTATCGTCCGTATCCCACCCTCGCTGACCGTAGTCCGGCCAGGGCTCTCCGGATAAAGAGGGAGACTTAAGAGAGTTCAGGATGTCGCCAAAAGGCGAATGCTGAAAGATGTCTGCGGCAGTGAACTCCATTATCGGTGCCCAATCGGATTCGATTGGCAGGGGCGCGCGGGGTTCGGAGTCCGGGTAGGAGTCTGGATCCTCGGAGTCATGGGCCATGCGGAGTGCTGGGCTGGAGTTCGGCTCGATCGCCTCTGAGATTGCAGCCCCTGAGGCAGCGTCTAACCGCTGATCCTCGATCGGCGCAGTATGCTCCGAATCAATGGTCGAAACCGATGCGTATGCGGCCTCCAAGGCGCTGTTCGGTGGCAGAGCTATATCATGCCCATCGAGACAGTGCGGCACGCTTGGCTGTGGCTCGAATCCGTCGAAGATCAAGTCCCCGTGGATGTCAGCCGTGTAGTTTAGGCTTCCAAACCTGACCTGATGGCCAGGGGCGTAGCTTTCGATCTGCTCCAGGTGGCCGAGTGAATTGGCCTGCAGAGCGAAGCCGCCGAAGACGAAGATCTGTCCGGGGAGAAAAGTTTCACCCTGGACCATATCATTGTTGATGATCAAAGAAGCCATCGGGCCTAAAGGCGACGACACAGAGGAACTCTCAATGAAAGCACCAATGTCGGTGTCAAAACCGGCGGATCCTGGGTAGGGGGTCCCAAACTGTGCGTCAAGGCCGGATGGTAACAGGAGTCAAGGGACAAGATGTTTTTTACCCAGGTTCGGGCCCTCTCGATGGAGGTAATACCCTACTCCTGCTTGATTAATATTGATGATATGGGTAGTACAAGAGTAGATCTACCACGAGATCAAGGAGGCTAAACCCTAGAAGCTAGCCTATGGTATAATTGTTGTGTATGGAGTTGATTGCCTACGGACTACAACCCTCCGGTTTATATAGACACCAGATAGGGTTAGGGTTACATAAAGTCGGTTACAATGGTAGGAGATCTTGAATATCCGGATCGCCAAGCTTGCCTTCCACGCCAAGGAAAGTCCCATCCGGACACGGGACGAAGTCTTCAATCTTGTATCTTCATAGTCCAGGAGTCCGGGTGAAGGTATAGTCCGGCTACCCGAACACCCCCTAATCCAGGACTCCCTCACCGTCCTTGGGAACTGAGTTCTATGTTTGTGATCCATGAACAGCTACTACCACGCATTGGGCTCGAAACCAATGGACCCTCTCGACTTATTAACTGCCCCTGCCCTATGTCTAGGAGTTGCAACTAGTTTCTGGTGTTTGTAGGATGTGTTGGAGGCCGTGCGTAGCGCTGACCCTGGGGGTGGGCTATCATGCGTTAGATACACCGTGGCCGGGTATGTCGGGCGCCCGTTTGGTGTCGTGGAACCCTGTACACATCGTTTGGGGTTGTGAGCGAAACCCCGGCCGGATCTCCTCGCGGATGGAACCCAAATAGGCGATAAACCTGGACTAGAGACTTGTGTGGTTAGTAAGTTCGTGGCCGACTCCCTCGCTAGGCTTCCACTTGAAGGTTGCCGAGATAAACGACGTGTACATGGTGGTAAGTGGCGAGAGCATGTGTGACAAAGTACACCCCTGCAGGGTTATAAATGATCTATTCAGATAGTCGCGTCCGCGTTAAAGGACCTCTGGGTTGCCTGTACAGTTCATAGACAAGTGAAAGTAGATACTCTAAAATGCGCAAGATAAGTCTGAGTGCTATGGATGGTGTTCTCGTAGGGAGACGGGAGCGGATCCATAGTGGTGTACTGATTGGTGAATATGTGGACTCGTGTGTGCCACCTCAAAAGAGTTACTTGCAGACTTAGTTCAGGATAGCCACTGAGTCAAGCTGGCTTGCTGCAATTAAACTCCATCACCCCCCTTTATTGATACTGATGCATATGTAGCTAGTTCTGATGTAAGTCTTGCTGCGTACATTTGTACTCATGTTTGCTTAATTTATGTTTTTGCAGAGAGATTTCAGTCTCACTAGTAGTACTGTGTGGACTTCGACATTTAGCTTGTTACCTCAGCTACGATCTTGTACCCTTGGGAGGGTCTTGTAGATAGTCAGGCTTCTCAGCCTTTTTCATTTGTAGTTATCTGTACTTAGACCTGTTCATGCTTCTGCTTGTTGCTTGTATGCTCTCTATGTTGGGTCATGAGACCCATGTTTGTAATACTTGGCACCTCAGAGCCTAATGAATAATTACTTTGAGTTGTAGAGTTTTGTTGTGATGGCATGTTGTATTTGCACATATCGAGCATATTGTGTGTATGATTTGAAATGCTTGGTATGTGTGGGATCCGATAACCTAGTTGATTTCCCTTGGTAGCCTCTCTTACCGGGAAATGTCTCCAAGTGCTTCCACTGAGCCATGGTAGCTTTCTACTACTCCGGAACACTTAGGCTGGCCGGCATGTGTCCTTCTTCATTCCTGTGTCTGTCCCTTCAGGGAAATGTCACGCGGTGTCTACCGCAGTCCTGTTAGCCTAGCTGCTATAGCCCGGATTCACTCGCTGATGACCGACACGTTCGTTGCTGGGTCATGTATGCATGTGCCTGTAAGTTAGTGCCACTTTGGGTCTACGACTAGTCATGTCGGCCTGGGTTCTTTGTCATATGGATGCTAGCGACACTATCATATACGTGTGCCAGAAGGCTCGAACGGTCCTGGGCCAGGTAAGGTGGCACCCGTGGGAATACCGTGCGTGAGGCCGCAAAGTGATATGATGTGCTACATGCTAGATTGGTGTGACTTAGGATCGGGGTCTTGACATGGGCTAACAGGACTTCGGTAGACACCGCTTGACATTTCCTCGAAGGAACAGACACATGAAGGAAGAAGGACACATGCCGGCCAGCCTAAGTGTTCCGGAGCAGTAGCAAGCTACCATGGCTCAGTGGAAGCACTAGGAGACATTTCCCGGTAAGAGAGGCTACCGAGGATAAACAACTAGGTTGTCAGATCCCACACATACCTAGCATTTCAAATCATACAAACAATATGCTCGATATGTGCAAACACAACATGGCATCATTACATAACTCTATGACTCAAGTATTTATTCATTAGGATCCAAAGAGTCAAGTATTACAAACATGGGTCTCATGACCGAACATACAAAGCATACAAGCAACAAGCACATGCGGAAGCTTAACTTGTCTGAGTACAGACAACTACAAATGAAGAAGGCTGAGAAGCCTTACTATCTACAAGACCCTCACAAGCATACAAGATCGTAGCTGAGGTAAGAAGCTAAACATTGAAGTCCATGCGGAACTACTAGCGAGACCGAAGTCTCTCTGGAAAAACATAAATTACGCAAACGTGAGTACAAATATAGCCAGCAAGACTTACATCAGAACTAACTACGTATGCATCGGTATCAACAAAGGGGGTGGTGGAGTTTAACTTCAGCAAGCCAGCTTTCACTCGGTGGCTATCCGGAACTACGACTACAAGTAACTCTTTTGAGGTGGCGCACACGAGTCCACATATTCACCATATCAATACACCACTGTGGATCCGCTCCCGTCTCCCTACGAGAACGCCATCAATAGCACTCATGCTTATCTTGCACATTTTAGAGTATCCACTTTCACTTGTCTATGAACTGTACAGGCAACCCAGAAGTCCTTTACCGCGGACACGGCTATTCGAATAGATCATGTTAACCCTGCAGGGGTGTACTTCTTCACACAAGCTCTCACCACTTATCGTTGTTTACACGACATGTACTCGGCAACCTTCAAGCGGAAGCCCAGCGAGGGTGTCAGCCACGACCTGACTAACCACACAAGTCTATAGTCCAGGTTTATCGCATATTCGGGTTCCATCCGCAAGGAGATCCGGCCGGGGTGTCGCTCACGGCCCAAACGATGTGTACAGGGTTCCAAGCCCACCAAACGGGCGATGCTTGGTATACCCGTCCATGGTGCCTAGTCTATCCCAAGCCCACATGTATCGGGTGCCACTTGGTAGACTACTAACACTGCCTACAAACACCAGAAACTAGTTGCAACTCCTGGACAAAGATCAGGTTGATTAATAAGTCGAGAGGGACCGAGTTACCGGAACCCAATGTGTGGTAGTAGCTGTTCCGTGGATCACAAACACAAAACTCAGTTCTTGAGGACGGTTTGAATGAGACAACCCACCATGTACTCCTAAATGGCCTCTCACGGCCACCTTTACCAAATCGTGTTCACACACTTAGCTCTCAACAGTAAGACATGTTCACCACATTCCAATTCATCCCCGATGAATTAGACCTGACTCAACTCTAAGCAGTAGCACATGCATGAATGAGTAGGCACATCAGGGCTCAAACAACTCCTACTCATGCTAGTGGGTTTCATCTATTTACTGTGGCAATGATAAGTCATGCAGAGGAAAGGGGTTCAACTACCACAACATGTAACAGTTGCATCGTTGTTGTCCTAATGCAGTAAAAGAGAGCAAGAGCGAGAGAGTGGGTTGCTTGCCTGGCAATTCTGAAGATAGTGTAGTTCTTCATCGGTGTCATTGATCTCATCATCAGAACATATGTCTACTGAGGGGGAACAACCACCGGTAACAGGGAAAGAACACAATCAATGCAATGCAACAATATGATGCATGATCATGACATGGCAACATGTTGTGATTTGAGATAATGCAACTAGCAACATGTTAAATGAAGTTGGTTTGAACCCTAGGTTCAAATTCAAACCCCATATGTTAATATTCAAGTGCCATTTATTGATTTGTTCAATTCAACAGCTATAAGTTGTTCAGACATGCATGATAAAGGTACAGACGGAAAGATTGGATTTTTCTAATCATTTTCATATATAAATTATTTCATTTGGAGTTAAGGTTGAATTTCTATGATTTTTAGAAGTTTATACTATTTTCTGGAATTTCCTAGTTTATTTTAATCCAGGAAATGTTTTATTGCGTCAGCACTACGACACTGTGACATCAGCAGGTCAACAGCCGGGTCTAGGTCAAACCTGACAGTGGGCCCTGCATGTCAGTGAAACAGTGGCTAATTAAGTTTAGAAATTAAACTAAACTAATTTTAGCAGGGGCGGCCCCACCTGTCATTGACCAAGGGACGTCATTAGCACTAACTTTACGGGGTTAGGCCGCCGTTTAGCCGCCGGCGTCGACCCGAGGCAGCGGAGGACATCGGAAACATCGCTCCGGCGACCATTTGGACGGCGGTTTGGTGCTACGTGCAGCTGGGACTCACGCGCATCTGGCAGTGCAAGCAGGAGGAGCTCGGGTGGAACGAGCTCGCTGGAGTCGAGCTCATGGCGACGGCCGAAGTTCGGGATGGGTCGGGTTTGGCGCTACGATGCATGGGAGGAGGAGATGGTGGGTGCGCTAGGTTCCTAGGAGTGCACTTAGTGTAGTGGTTAGCTCAGGCGTGTGCTTGCACGGTCGTAGCCACAATGGCGACATGGCCGGCGGTGAGGTGCTCTCGGCTCCGGTGGAAACGGCAGCTATACGGCAAAATCAGCACGGGGAGGAGGGGGTTAGGGGAAGGAGCTCACGGAGGTCTTGCAGGGCAGCTCAATGCGCTCGGGGAGGAGTCAGAGATGACGAGCGGGCGCCGGCAATCTCGGGCATCCGAGGTAGGAAGACGATGGAATTGACAGCGGGGAAGGGCGCCTGTCGGTGTCAAAACCGGCGGATCTCGAGTAGGGGGTCCCGAACTGTGCGTCAAGGCCGGATGGTAACAGGAGACAAGGGACACGATGTTTTTTACCCAGGTTCGGGCCCTCTCGATGGAGGTAATACCCTACTCCTGCTTGATTAATATTGATGATATGGGTAGTACAAGAGTAGATCTACCACGAGATCAAGGAGGCTAAACCCTAGAAGCTAGCCTATGGTATGATTGTTGTGTATGGAGTTGATTCCCTACGGACTACAACCCTCCGGTTTATATAGACACCGGATAGGGTTAGGGTTACATAGAGTCGGTTACAATGGAATATCCACATCGCCAAGCTTGCCTTCCACGCCAAGGAAAGTCCCATCCGAACACGGGACGAAGTCTTCAATCTTGTATCTTCATAGTCCAGGAGTCCGGCTGAAGGTATAGTCCGGCTACCCGAACACCCCCTAATCCAGGACTCCCTCAGCGCCCAACAAGTTGTAGCTTGATGGAGACGAAGAAGAGATCATGGTGGAGCTCTGGGGCACGTCGAGGGGAGGAGGAGGAGGCAGTGGCTACGGTGGCAGCGGGCGGTGGCGACGAGCATGCTCGGGTGCGCTACGGGGAGAGAGCAGAGGAGGGGAGAGGAGGAGTGGGGGATCCATACGGCTCCAGGGGGTCGTGGTGCATATCTAGGGCGTCGAGGTGGAAGCAGCAAGGAAAGTCCCATCCGGACACGGGACGAAGTCTTCAATCTTGTATCTTCATAGTCCAGGGGTCCGACTGAAGGTATAGTCCCGCTACCCGAACACCCCCTAATCCAGGACTCCCTCAGTAGCCCCCGAACCAGGCTTCAATGACGATGAGTCCGGCGCGCAGATTGTTCGGCATTGCAAGGCGGGTTCCTCTCCAAATCTTGTGTACCTGTAGGAATAATGTCCGATTTTTGTAATGTAGTGCTCCTCGGCTTCCACGCCCAATATTGGCCGTCTTCCAGGTGTTCAAACGAATGCAAAAATCCGGGGTGTTTTTACATCCACACCCCTAGCCGTATAAACGAGCCGCCTATTTAACGGGATGGGGATTTAGGTCCAAACCACATCTTCTCCTTTCCGCGAGTTATCATCAGAGCACTTCCAGCAAAGGTCCATTCCAACATGACCAGCTGTCGCAGCTCCTCCCCTCGCCCCTCCGGTCCCAAACCTGGGGACTGGGAGAGTTGCACCATCCCGCATAGCGAGTTAGCGTCACTTCAGGCCAAGGGATTTCTCCCTCAGGCATACATGGTCCCAGTCCGAGCCGGTCTCGCCACCTATAATGGCGGAAAACAAGCGGAGAGCACCCCCAATCCTTCTAAAGGAGAGAGGGTGTGCCTCGTCCCCTATCTAATAAGGGGACTGGGATTTCCAATTCACCCATTTCTCCGCGGGCTTCTGGAGTTCTACGGCCTCTAGCTGCACAACCTCACGCCCGCCTCCGTATTGCATATTGCGGGTTTCGTCGCCCTTTGCGAGCTATTTTTAGGCGTTGAGGCTCATTTCACGTTGTGGAAGAGGTTATTCTGCCTGGTGCCCTGTTCTAAAGAGGGGTCTATATACCAAGTGGGCGGAGCCGAAGTATGGCGCATCACCGGGACCGGATACCTATCCGGAACCCCGAAGAAGGCATCCGAGGACTGGCCTTCGGAATGGTTTTATATAGATGACGTCCCGATCCCGGACCCTATCCGGGTCGGTCTCCCTGAGTTCAACAGTGCTCCATTGAAGAAACGCTTGAGCTGGCATCCGCGGAGCTCTCAGAGAGAAAGCGACAGAGACGTCCTTTACCTGATGGGCCGGATAAGACTGTTGGCTCATTCCGGACTAACCATGTTTGGAGTCATGGCTGCATGCATTATGCAGGGGGTGCAGCCACTTCAATATAGAGGCCACCCCATGTGGGATTTCAACGGGGAGGATGACGCCACCCGTTACGGTCGTAAGGGGCCGGCTTCAGCTGCTGCCCTAGTAAAGATCTTATCCTCTTTGTAAAAGGGAGAAAAGGAGGAATTCCTCCGCGTCAACCCGCAGGCCGGATTTACTATGTACGATCCTCCAAGTTGGGTAAGTGAACAACTGCGCTTGCCCGTTTGTTTTGTACTCCCACAGTTAGATATGTAGTCTAACGACTTCAATGCAGGAACTGTGACAGGTGGTAAAGGATATAAACAGCCGCCCTCCACAACCCGAGGACCCAGAACGGTCCCTCGATTCGAACTCTGAAGAGGATCCGGACATATCTGTGGAGCTTATCGACGGGGTGATCCATCAGCTAAGCAAGGACAATACCTTGGTAGCCATCACGGCTGATTACCCAGGGTTAATCCCGGCCTCCCAGGTGACAGAAACCGGAGTGTCATTCCCTTGAGAGAGATTCCACTCTCACGTATTCTGGTGCTTCTAACGACAACCGTGTTTTGCAGGGGAGATTTCTGAGGCAGGAGGCCGAACCTGCGGCGGCTAGCCAACGAGGGGCCGTAGGGCCCCGTGGGGCAAAAAGGAATGTAGTCCATACTGAGATGCCGGCGCAAAGGTATAGCGCACCCTCTGCTTCCCTGGTGTTATTCTGTCCGGGCATATTAATGTCCGTGCTATCTTCAGAATGAAGAGACCTCGCCGGACTATATCCGGAGAGGTTGCCAATCCTGCCTCTACCAGCCAGGCTCCAATGTCTGGCCAGGAAGCGGAGGCGAGCACAAGGCGTGCACCGGACGCTCCTCCGACAGAGGATGCGGACAGGCTGTCTGCCACAAATTCTGAAGTGGAGAGTGCCATGAACCACAGGCGTCGCTGGACAGTTCTACGCGACGCTTGTTTCTCCCAAGAGGCTTTAGATGCCTTTAATTCGGGAGATGCGTACCTCCGTGCCGCTCAAAATGGTTTAGCCAGAGCCACGGAGCAGTATGTAAAAGACATACGGGTAAGAAAATTTTGGTCAATATATATATACCCATAGCCCCCGAGACTTGAAACAGTTAGAGCAACTGATTTAAGGATCATTTAATATTCAGGTTCTTGCAGAGAAGAATACTGTACTGTCCCAGGAGCTAGAAAAGTGCAAGGCCCAACTAGAGGCCGCACTAGCCACAGCAGGGGAGTCCAAAGAGACCCCCTCAGGTAAGATACACTTCGAAAGATTAGTATTGTGTGGTGTGGGGTGCAAATCTGACAAATCATGTTGCAGATGGCGCCGGACTCGATCCAGAAAAGCAACAACTCTTACACCGGCTAAAGGCCGGTGAGAGTACGTTGACAAAGGTGAGGCGAGAGAAGAATGATCTTCAGGATGCCAACACCAGGCTGGACGTCGAACTTAAAGATGTTCGTGGCTAGCTGTCGGACTCCATGAAGGAGAATCAACGGCTTTGACGTGGCATATTTAGTAAGTGCTTGAACGAACATTGAAAAAAGAGTTCGGCGAGGAAGTCGACTAACAGAGTAATGTCTGTAGGTATGCTCACAGGTCGTCCTGCAGAGGAGATGCCCGGTTCTACGAGTGACCTTCTTCCCAAACTCATGCAACTGCACGAGCGAATTCGGTAGGCGATGCAAGGTGTTGCCCAAGCCTTATGGCCTGCCCACTCCATGCCCGAGGGCCTTGGAGAGCTTGCAGAGAAGCTGAAGGGAGCTCGGCGGCGCTTCCGGTTGTGGAAGATATCGGCCTGCCGACAAGGCGCTAGGGAAGCCTGGGCCATGGTGAAAACCCGTTTTACGAAGTCTGACCCAAACCACATGGCCGAGGTCGGACCAATGGGGCCTGACAGGAAGGAGATCCCTGTGAGCTTAGTATACAGCCAAGTAGAGTTGGCCGTGAAGTATTCCCAGCAGGACTGTAAATTAGACAGCCTGTTAGACGGTATAGAAGAGGAATACAATCAGTCAGAATGACTATGTAATTTTGAATTGACATGTGTAATGCCTTCTAGCCGGATTGTAGATCGTTTGTCGTTGCCGACCTTTTCGCTTCAACCTCAGGACTTGAGGGTCCGGAGTGTGTCCGAATACCATAGCAGTTATATAAGAACTGTGGTATGCGTGGAGACTAGGCGTAGGGGTCATTAGTGCTTTATCAAACAAGTGCCCAACTAGTTATGTTATATTACATGGTTAGTAAGAAATATCTTCCAGAGAGAATAGTTCTGTTAGGGGTTCCTTTCGCTGGGAGGCATGCCCTAAAGTGCATGTCCGGACTACATAAAAAGATGCAGAAAAAGCATCTGGGGGCGCATAGAATGAGTAAAAAGATCATATTTTATCTCACCGGCCGAATATTCCCTTAAGAACGCTAGCTTTAGGCTTCACCCAGTCTGAGGTACACATCTGGCTGACCCGGTAGTAACAATCGCAGAGGTGCTCCCTTTACAGCCTAGCCGAACAATCGGGAACGTAGGGGTAAGCACAGGAGCCAGGCAACCCAGCTTGGCCAAATCTTAAGTCATATCGATGCATATAATGGTGAAAAAGGGTACATGCGGAAGTTTGACGCATGTGTTGGGTGTAAAGCCCGTATAAATAAGCTTCTGTTAAAGAAGCCCCCAGGTTTAATGAGCGCGAGTGGCGCGTCACTAGATGAGCCTTTAAGGGCTATAAAAGAAAAGAGGGGAAGGAGAGAAATGTAAGACAGAAAAATGCAAAAAAATGGACAGAGGAAGGAGACGAACACAAAGTCCGGTGCTAGGCATAGAATCTTCGGAGACGGGTGGCGTTCCACGGGTTCGGCTCGAGTCGGTTATCCGACGCATCTCGCAGGCGGTACGCCCCGCCAGTCAGGACTTGGTCGATTATGAATGGACCTTCCCACTTGAGCTTGAGTTTGTCCTTTTTCTTATCCGGCAGGCGTAGAACTAGTTCGCCAACATTGTAATTTTTGGCCCGTACTTCTCTGCTTTGATATTTCGGGCCTGCTGTTGATAAAATGCGGAACGGGCTTTTGCCACGTCACGCTCCTCCTCCAAGGCATCCAAGTTGTCCTGCCGATCGAGCTCGGCTTCTCTTTTTTCGTACATGCGCACTCTAGGTGAGTCATGAATTATGTCGCAAGGCAGAACTGCCTCTGCGCCATACACCATAAAAAATGGTGTGTATCCGGTGGTGCGATTTGGCATGGTCCGCAGCCCCCATAGCACGGAGTCGAGCTCCTCTACCCAGTGCGTGCCAGTCTGGGTTTAATGCCGCTCATGATAAGACCATTTGCACGTTCGACCTAGCCGTTGGTTTGTGGGTGATAGACGGAAGCATAATCGAGCTTGATGCCCCTGTTTTTGGACCAGAGTTTTACCTCGTCGACGGTAAAGTTTGTACCGTTATCGGTTATGATGCTGTGGGGGACGCCATATCGGTGTACAACCCCGGATATGAAGTCTATCACAGGTCCGGATTCGGACGTTTTAACAGGCTTGGCTTCTATCCATTTGGTGAATTTATCCACCATGACCAGTAAGTATTTTTCCTATCGGTCCCACCTATAAGGGGTCCGACCATGTCAAGCCCCCAGACCGCAAAAGGCCAGGTGATGGGTATAGTTTGGAGTGCGGTTGGTGGCATATGGCTTTGGTTGGCAAAAAGTTGTCAACCAGCGCATCGTTGGACTAGGTCCTGAGCGTCTGCCCGGGCCGTCGGCCAATAAAAGCCTGTACGGAAAGCCTTGCTAACAAGGGACCGAGCAGCGGCGTGGTGACCACTGAGTCCGGCATGAATTCTAGCCAGAAGGTTCCGCCCTTCCTCTTCGGAGATGCACCTTTGAAGGACTCCGGTAGCGCTTTTCTTATAAAGCTCTCCCTCATGGACTCTATAGGCTTTAGATCGCCGCACTATGCAGCGGGCCTCGTTTTGGTCCTCCGGGAGTTCCTGCCTAGTAAGGTAGGCTAGGAATGGTTCTGTCCACGGGGCGATGACCGCCATTATTACATGGGCTGAAGGTGTAATTTCATTGGCAGAGCCTCCAATTGTGTCAGATTGTTCGGCGTCGAGTGGTGCGGCTGGGTCCGGGCTGTTATTTGCGGGTTCCCCCTCCCATGCTACGGATGGCTTGAACAATCTTTCCAAAAAGATGTTGGGGGGGGGGACTGCATCACGTCTTGCTCCGATGCGTGCCAGGACGTCCGCTGCTTGATTGTTTTCTCGGGCTATATGGTGAAACTCCAGCCCTTCGAACCGAGCTGACATTTTTAGGACGGCGTTGCGGTAAGCTGCCATTTTTGGGTCCTTGGCGTCGAAGTCTCCATTTATTTGGGATATCGCGAGGTTTGAATCCCCGCGTACCTCTAGGCGCTGGATACCCATGGATACTGCTATCCGGAGGCCATGTAGGAGGGCCTTATATTCGGCTGCATTGTTGGAATCCATGTACATGATCTGGAGCACATATTGGACTATGTCTCCTGTGGGGGATGTCAGGACGACGCCAGCCCCCAGTCCGGCCAACATTTTGGAGCCGTCGAAATGCATAATCCAGTTTGAATACGTCCCGTACTCTTTAGGGAGCTCGGCCTCCGTCCATTCTGCGACGAAGTCGGCCAAAACTTGCGATTTAATAGCTCGCCGTGGCTTATAGGTTATATCAAACGGGAGAAGCTCGATGGCCCATTTTGCAATCCGGCCCATTGCGTCGTGGTTGTTGATAATATCGTTGAGTGGTACTTCCGAGGCTACTTTTATGGAACACTCTTGAAAGTAGTGTCGTAGCTTCCGGGATGCCATGAATACCGCGTATGCAATCTTTTGATAATGCGGGTACCGTGATTTGCATGGAGTGAGGACGGTGGATACATAGTAGACCGGCCTTTGAAGGGGGAATTTGTGTCCATCCGTTTCCTGCTCGACAACGAGTACTGCGCTGACAACTTGATGTGTTGCTGCAATGTACAATAACATTGGTTCGCCGGTGTTCGGCGCGGCCAGGACTGGGTTTGTTGCCAATATGGCTTTTATTTCATCAAGTCCGGCCGTGGCGGCCTTCGTCCACTCGAAGTGTTCGGTGCGCCGAAGGAGGCGATAGAGGGGTAGTGCCTTTTCTCCCAAGCGGGAGATGAAGCGGCTTAAAGCCGCCACGCATCCGGTTAATTTTTGTATTTGTTTGAGGTCCTTTGGGATATCCAATTGTGACAAAGCTTGGATCTTGGCTAGATTTGCTTCAATTCCTCTACCGGATACAATAAAGCCCAAGAGCTTTCCGGCTGGAACGCCGAAGACGCATTTTTCCGGGTTGAGCTTGATGTCATATTTTCGGAGGTTATCGAATGTAAGCCTCAAGTCGTCTACTAGAGATTCGACATGTCTTGATTTGACGACCACATCATCCACATACGCCTCCACTGTTTTGCCGATCTGATTTGCCAGACATGTCTGGATCATGCGCTGATATGTTGCGCCAGCGTTTTTTAGCCCGAAGGGCATTGTGTTGAAGCAGAATGGGCCGTATGGTGTGATGAATGCTGTTGCAGCTTGGTCTGATTCTGCCATCTTGATTTGATGGTAACCGAAGTATGCGTCGAGGAAACACAACGAATCGTGTCCTGCGGTTGCATCAATAATTTGATCGATGTGGGGGAGGGGGAAGGGATCCTTTGGGCAAGCCTTGTTAAGGTCTTTAAAGTCAACACACAGGCGCCAGGATTTGTCCTTCTTTGGTACCATCACCAGGTTTGCTAGCCAGTCCGGATGTTTTATGTCTATGATGAATCCGGCCTCCAATAGCTTGGCTAGCTCCTCTCCCATAACCTGTCTCTTGGGTTTGGAAAAACGCCGATGGGCTTGTTTGACAGGTTTAAATCCTTTTAGGATATTTAAGCTGTGTTCGGCCAGCCTGCGTGGGATCCCTGGCATGTCTGAAGGGTGCTAGGCAAAGATGTCCCAGTTCTCTCGTAGGAACTCTCGTAGTGCGGCGTCTGCATCAGGGTTCAGTCGTGCCCCGATTGAAGCTGTTTTATTGGGGTCCGTTGGATGGACCTGGAATTTGACTATTTCGTCGGCTGGCTTGAAGGATGTGGATTTGGATCTCTTATCGAGTATCACATCGTCCCTTTTAACCGTGGAGCGCAGCGCAGTCAGTTCCTCGGCCACTAAGGCTACGGATAGCGCCTCAAGGGGTAATGCGGCCGTCTTGTTTTCGGCGCGGAGTGCTATGTACGGATCACTAGCTAGAGTGATAATTCCATTGGGCTCGGGCATCTTAAGCTTCATGTACCCGTAATGGGGTATTGCTTGGAAGATTGTGAATGCTTCTCGCCCTAGTAAAGTGTTATATCCGCTCTTAAACGGGGCCACCTGAAACGTGACTTCTTCGGACCTGTAATTATCCAGCGTGCCGAACACCACATCTAGTGTGATTTTTCCTGTGCAGCGCGCTTCCCGACTAGGGATTATTCCTCTAAAGGTTGTGCTGCTTCGCTCGATGCGGTTCCATTCTATTTCCATTTTTTGAAGGGTTTCCTCATAAATGAGGTTCAGTCCGCTGCCTCCATCCATGAGCACCTTGGTGAGGCGAAAGCCGTCCACTATGGGACTGAGGACCAATGCGGTTGGTGCTCGGGCTATTCGGAATCTAGGTTCATCACTTGCGTTGAAGGTAATAGCAGTGTCGCTCCATGGATTTATTGTTGCAACTTGATAGACTCCGGCGAGGCTGTAGAGTGTTCTTTTTCGCATATTGTTTGATGCGAAAGTCTCAAAGACTGTGAGAACGGTACTGGTGTCCTCGGGCTGGCTTTCTGCGGCCTCCAGAATTAAGAGGTCCTCGCCAATTTTGGCCACCTGCCGGAGTATCCAACACGCTCTAAGGCTGTGAGTTGGTGTGGCGTCCTCTGTACTGTGAATTCTGCAGGGTGCATCAAGCCACCTTTCCAGTACGGTTCCATGCCCTGTAGAGGGTTTTGGTTTTTTGGTGTTTATCCTGGGTGTCCTATGATGATGCACCCTCTTAGTTCGGACGGGATTACTATTCAAGGCCGGATTATCCCAAAACTTTATTTTGGTTTTCCAGGCGCTTTCCATCGCACAGTATTTTTGTACTATGGACACCAAGTCAGCGAAGCGTGTAAGATCACGACGACTTACGGCGTTAAGGATTCCCTCGTCCGTGCAATTACTGCAGAAAATTGAGATTGCGTCCCCCTCGCGGCAATCCTTTATCCTGTTCATAACCAGGAGGAATCTGGCCCAGTAATGATGTACTGTTTCCTCGGGCCTCTGCCTGATTTGGGAGAGATCGCTTATGTTCGGGTGGGCGGGTGTCGTTGAATCTGAAACCTCGCCCAATCCAAGATTCGGAGGCCAAAGAGTTTTCGAACTCTGAAGTTTGGATTCACGGATGTTGTCCAGCGAATCTAGCCCATTGCCTGATCCTAAGCTCAGGTCTTGAGTTACATCCTCCTCTCCGCGGGTATCCGGCTTGGAGGATTCGGGAATTCGGACGTAGCTAGTCCTTAAAATAGATGAAGGGTCGCCGCACTGCGCCTCTACCACGGCAACGTGGTGGGTGACTTGGGGAGAGTTAATTTCTCTTAGATCAGGTTTAAGCCCAACCTGGTCGTAATCCGTAGCAAGCCCCAGGGCAGCGATGCGATCCAAGAGCTTGTTTATGGAAGAGAGCTCCATTGGATCTAGCTGCTCGACGAGCTCCGAGCTGACGTGTAGGTTGCTTTTGATGAACCGAGAGGTCACCGTCGGCGCAACAGCCAAACAGGCGGTCATGAGGAAACCACCTAGCCGGAGGGTTTGGCCGACAGCCAAGGCTCCCTTAGCAATGGTGCCGTCTTTAAAGACGGGGGGAGGCATCCTTCCTGATTGTGACGGCACAGAGGAACTCTCAATGAAAGCACCAATGTCAGTGTCAAAACCGGCGGATCTCGGGTAGGGGGTCCCGAACTGTGCGTCAAGGCCGGATGGTAACAGGAGACAAGGGACACGATGTTTTTTACCCAGGTTCGGGCCCTCTCGATGGAGGTAATACCCTACTCCTGCTTGATTAATATTGATGATATGGGTAGTACAAGAGTAGATCTACCACGAGATCAAGGAGGCTAAACCCTAGAAGCTAGCCTATGGTATGATTGTTGTGTATGGAGTTGATTCCCTACGGACTACAACCCTTCGGTTTATATAGACACCGGATAGGGTTAGGGTTACATAGAGTCGGTTACAATGGTAGGAGATCTTGAATATCCACATCGCCAAGCTTGCCTTCCACGCCAAGGAAAGTCCCATCCGGACACGGGACGAAGTCTTCAATCTTGTATCTTCATAGTCCAGGAGTCCAGCTGAAGGTATAGTCCGGCTACCCGAACACCCCCTAATCCAGGACTCCCTCAGCGCCCAACAACTTGTAGCTTGATGGAGACGAAGAAGAGATCATGGCGGAGCTCTGGGGCACGTCGAGGGGATGAGGAGGAGGCAGTGGCTACGGTGGCAGCGGGCGGTGGCGACGAGCATGCTCGGGTGCGCTACGGGGAGAGAGCATAGGAGGGGAGAGGAGGAGTGGGGGATCCATACGGCTCCAGGGGGTCGCGTGGCATATCTAGGGCGTCGAGGGGGAAGCAGCAAGCAGGAGATGGCCAGGCGTGTGGCTGCGCTTGCCTGGCACACGCCCTCGCCTACAGGCGCGAGGAGGAAGGCGACAGGGAGCCCAGGTGGGCTGGGCTAGTGAGCTGGGCGCCAGGTGAGTAGGCCCAGGTTGGCTTTTCTCTCTCTCTCTCTCTAATTCTTTTGTGTTTTCTATTTTATTTTGTTTGTTTTGATTTAGTAAAAGTACTAAACCATTTTTATAAATCCTGGAATAAATTGTGGGCACATATTGGAATATTCCCAACAACCCTCAGCAGCTTTCAGGATTAATTGGGCATTTAAAATATTTATAGCAGTTAAATGCCCAAATTCAAATACTCTATGGATTAATTCAAAAATCCAAAGTGGCTTATAAAAATGTGCACCATTTTTGGCATAGGTTCTAGACCAATTCAAAAATGATGAACTTTTTCAAAGGCATTTTGGGTTCATTAAAAAGGATTTAATTTTGACCCTAGTTGAATTTCATTTGCTGCTAGGGTTTGAACATCCCCCATTTCAAGTTTAAAAGAAATTTAGACATGATGCAACAACCAAGCTAGTCCAAGTGCATAGCAAGGCTAGGGATGTGACAACTCACCCCCACTAAACAAGAATCTCGTCCCGAGATTCAAGACGTGAGCTAAGAGGAAAGGGGGGTCGCAAAGCTATCACAATCTTCACGATCCAGGTTGCACTTCATAAGAACGTTGATTTGATCATCATCTTTGTCTTGGTGTCTTGCTCCGAGAACTCCAACGAACATGACAATGAGAAGAAAGGAAAACTCTAGAAGAACCGATCTTCTCAAAGATCGAGCAACTCAGGATCAACTCATGGAGTGAGACAAAAGAACGTCTCTTGAGCTGAGACACAAGATACACATCATGGGTGAAAGGAAACAGATGGCGATTGCTCAATTCGGTAGGCAACGATTCCACGCTGAAGAAGATATTGCACTAGTTTCAGAGTAGCGAGGAGATATATTGCCCTGATTCCATAATAGGACACCTTGGGGGTGACTCATAGAAATATTCTCTTGAGTGGCAAATAGAATTAAATTTGATATAGAGATCACTGAAACTCTCTAAACCATCCCAAGGAAAAACACAAACGATCGTTTGAAGGAGTTCGGAGAAATGGCATACTCGGTTTGGAAAGGAAACTAGAGTTACAAGACAACTCAGCAAGCGGAGAACACCTTCTAGATGATGCCGAGGATATAACCCAGTGAATGTGTATGTTCTCTAGAACTTGAGCATTTCCATATCCATCAAGGTTTGCCAACATCTGTGCCAAGATGTCAGTGACACCTCGTACTACCATGATGAATATCAGTGGAGGATGCAAATGCAAAGGGAGATAACACCTTCTCAGATTTTACCTTAGCAAGGCCAAGGAAATAAAATCTAGATGATCGACCAAGAGACATTTAGCACTCCGCTTCTAATATTCTCCTTGATGTACCATCTTAACCCAATACCATTCGGTATCCGGAACATCAAGTAAAGGTCTAACTTCGGGAACTCAAAGAACCCATAAGGAACAACTTATGGACTAAGTCATACCAACTCCCCATGGAAGAATGGCCAAATTGATGAGTCAAGATACTATAATAAGACATCTCCCGGATAAGTGTGTTGGCCATGACATCCACTTAATAGTTCAAAAGACCAATATTATAATTCTTGGGAATGTCCCAACCATCATATCTACCTGAGATTCAGATCTGGTTGGAACATGATATTTCAGATGGCATGCCTGAAAAGGAAAGGTTGCAATGCAAACCGACGAGATGATGTTGCGAGATTCTCAGGAAATGAACTATGATAGCAAGCTCTAAAACATGAGCCGGTTCTGCTACATACATGTGAACACGTTGTCCAAGACAAGCATGATCTTGTAGTAGTCTTATAATAAAACACTACCGAGTTCAGGTGGGGAATCATCATCGCAGATAACGAAGTCCTTTCACAAGGCATGCTCTTAAGAAGGAACTCCTTCTCCTTGAACAAATTAATCAGTGGCTTAGTGTACTAGGAGATACATATGGAATGGAGGTAGCGAGCCTGTCAAACCGTAGAATACTTCGCACATGCATGACTGCCTTGGGATGGTACCAGAGGAAACAAAAACAATCTTTCTCAAACTCATGGTGGCAACTTGCACCAAATGCATGTGAATCAGAGAAAGTCACTTCTTTCATCCGACATATGCTTCATGAACAGGACATGAAGATAATGCTTTTAGAATATTCCAACACTAGCTTAATGTTCAACAAAATCATGGAGAAGATAATTATGTTGTGATGGGCTCAACAACAATTCATCTAGGTTTCCATATATATGGAGTTCCGCGATTAAGTGAACATGGTGATAGCATTGGTCAGACCAAAAGATGTAACGATGTATGCTCGAGGGATCAACCACAAGTAAGACAACATTACGAACATCATTGGTTCTAATTTGACTTGACGATAGCCCATACTCAAGTCAAAGTTTTGACAAGGCAATAGATCCAACAACTGATCACGAGGACCAATCGATGGAGATATCATGTTTCTTCAACACACACACAAACACAAATAGCCCTTTGGAATGAACTAAATCAGATAAAGATTTTATCTTCCAACTCTCCAAGTTGTTGTTTAGCTTAACTAACTAGCTCAGGGGTATCCGACACAGATTCTTGGAGAAAGGGTGGTTTATAGAAAAAACCAACTTGATCACGAACTCAACATAGCAGTCAGGGGACAACCTGGTGATACTTCCGAGAAGATAATCGGAAAATCACGAACCACCAATATGTTATTAAGCTCCAGAACAATCTTGCTTTCCAGGAAAGATGATATGATCAAAAAGTGAGAGATTGATACCATCCAAACTTATTGATCAAAGAGTGCACCAAGAAAAAGGACTAGGTCATATGATCAATCTTAGGATGATGATTCAATATAACCAGCACACTAACAGTAAGAGTATTGTCCATTAACTACCAAGCAACGAGTTGCTCGGGGTATTGATTTCACACATCACAGTTCAATTTTCGGCATTCCAGTTACAACAACACGAGGACCGAAGAATGAATGATGATGGTGAGCAGTATCACTGCATCAAGAATTCATAAGAGATGGCATGCAATTCCCATGATATCCTGACACAAAGATGGTAATACCCCCAGGTAGAACAGATCAAAGGCTGGTGGCAATTTGATCCGCTGAATACAATTGCTTTGACCCAATCCTAGCTATGGATGAGGTACTAGAGTTTGTTTCTCCTTGTCATTCCAGAATAGAATGGCTTGACACGCCACAAGAATATGAGGTATCGATGAGCATGAATACATGACATGCTCTTGACTTTCAAATGATAGACGGAGGTCAGAATACAACTAAAGAGAACAACTGGCAAGAACATATAATTTTCTGAGTTGTGGATGCATAGATTAGTATGTCAAACAAGTTCAACATATTTATTCCGGATAACCCATGCAGAAGACTGGCAGATTCACAATATAGAATGGAGAACTCATCAAGAGCACTCTAGTTGTGATCTTTTGGTTCACAAGAACTTCTGTCATAATGGTTCATGGTATTGGAAGAATGATACACCATGGACCTCGAAGACTATCACAAGATTACTAATTTCCTAAAGGAACTAGCAAACACTATCAACATGAAGTAAGTAGAGTGAATCTTGGGTTCAAGAACCCAGAGATAGAATACCTACTAGCTAAATGGCAGCACATGATGCTTTCAAGGATGATGGCCAGAATTATCACACTGGGAACACAACACATGGCTAGATTACTACGTGGTTCTCGAAGACACCTAGGGTCATAATACTAACTCCAACATACATATCACGGCAACGGAGTACCTCAACATACCGTTTAGTGTGCCTAATCTGGCCCAAAGAAACATCGGGAATGGAAAGAAGGAATTTGCAAAAGCATCAGACTAATTAGAAACCTTGGATGACTCGGACAACATAACGACTGTAAATGCTCAAAATTATTTGAGACATCCTGCAAAAATGGTGGCATAACCACTCAACATCACAATATCAATGTTCCGAGAGCAATTGTCAACACACGGAGGTAGTAAGAACAGAACCGAGGCTTGAATCCAACATTCCTACAAGTTTAAGGATTAGTAACACGTGATCCTGATAGAAAGATGAGAAGCCTAGTTCTTAATCCCCATAGAAGAGAAGAGGATGACTCAGATCAGAAGGGCATAAGGTAAAGGAGTAAAAAGATCCTTATGTTCCCTTCCACAATCAATTCCCTTATATAACTAAAGCATTTCTAGACTCAACTTCGACCAGCTTGGCTTGGTAATCCTACATGCAGTCAGGCTCTGATACCAAAGCTGTCAGGACCCCGATCCTAAGTCACACTGATCTAGCATGTAACACATCATATCACTTTGCAGACTCACGCACGGTATTCCCACGGGTGCCACCTTACCTGGCCCGGGACCGTTTGCGCCTTTTGGCTCATGTATATGATAGTGTCGCTAGCATCCATATGACAAAGAAACCAGGCCGACATGACTAGTCTTAAACGCAAAGTGGCACTAACTTACAGGGACAGGCATACATGACCCAGCAACGAACGTGTCGGTCATCAGCGAGTGAATCCGAGCTGTAGCAGCTGGGCTACCAGGACTCCGGTAGACACCGCATGACATTCCCCCGAAGGGACAGACATAGGAACAAAGAAGGACACATGCCGGCCAGCCTAAGTGTTCCGGAGCAGTAGCAAGCTACCATGGCTTAGTGGAAGCACTAGGAGACATTTCCCGGTAAGAGAGGCTACAGAGGATAAACAACTAGGTTGTTGGATCCCACACCTACCAAGCATTTCAAAACATACACACAATATGCTCTATATGTGCAAATACAAAATGGCATCAGAAAGAAACTCTTCAACTCAAAGTATTTATTCATTAGGCTCCGAGGAGCCAAGTATTACAAACATGGGTCTCATGACCCAGCATATAGAGCATACAAGCAACAAGCACATGCGGAAGCTTAACTTGTCTGAGTACAGACAACTACAAATGAAGAATGCTGAGAAGCCTTACTATCTACAAGACCCTCCCAAGCGTACAAGAACGTAGCTGAGGTAAGAAGCTAAACATCGAAGTCCACACGAAACTACTAGCGAGGCTGAAGTCTCTCGGCAAAAACATAAATTAAGCAAACGTGAGTACAAATGTACCCAGCAAGACTTACATCAGAACTAACTACGTATGCATCAGTATCAACAAAGGGGGTGGTGGAGTTTAACTGCAGCAAGCCAGCTTTGACTCAGTGGCTATCCTGAAGTACAACTACAAGTAACTCTTTTGAGGTGGCGCACATGAGTCCACATATTCATCATATCAATACACCACTATGGATCCGCTCCTGTCTCCCTACGAGAACGCCATCCATAGCACTCACACTTATCCTGCGCATTTTAGAGAATCCACTTTCACTTGTCTATGAACTATACAGACAACCCAGAAGTCCTTTACGCGGACCGGCTATTCGAATAGATCATGTTAACCCTGCAGGGGTGTACTTCTTCACACACGCTCTCACCACTTATCGCCGTTTACACGACGTGTACTCGGCAACCTTCAAGCGGAAGCCCAGCGAGGGTGTCGGCCATGACCTGACTAACCACACAAGTCTCTAGTCCAGGTTTATTGCCTATTCGGGTTCCATCCGCAAGGAGATCCGGCCGGGGTGTCGCTCACGGCCCCAAACGATGTGTACAGGGTTCCAAGCCCACCAAACGGGCGACACTTGGTATACCCGGCCACGGTGCCTAGTCTATCCCAAGCCCACCTCTACCGGGTGCCACTTGGTAGATGAAAGGATCGAGAAGAGGTGTCTAGAGGGGGGTGATTAGACACTAAGTAGCAAAAGTTGAAGATTTTAATTTCTTTAAGTTCAAGTGGAGTTTTGGCACAAGTTTAACAAACACAATACATATCAAGCAAGCATGTAAAGAGTATATAAGCAGCGGAAAGTAAAGCATGCAACTTGCAAGAATGTAAGGGGCAGGGTTTGGAGAATTCAAACGCAATTGGAGACACAGATGTTTTTGTCGTGGTTCTGATAGGTGGTGCTATCGTAAATCCACGTTGATGGAGACTTCAACCAACGAAGGGTAACGGTTGCGCGAGTCCACAGAGGGCTCCACCCACTAAGGGTCCACGAAGAAGCAACCTTGTCTATCCCATCATGGCCATCGCCCACAAAGGACTTGCCTCACTAGCGGTAGATCTTCACGAAGTAGGCGATCTCCTTGCCCTTACAAACTCCTTGGTTCAACTCCACAATCTTGTCGGAGCCTCCCAAGTGACAACTAGCCAATCTAAGAGACACCACTCTCCAAGAAGTAACAAATGGTGTGTTGATGATGAACTCCTTGCTCTTGTGCTTCAAATGATAGTATCCCCAACACTCAACTCTCTCTCACAGGATTTGGATTTGGTGGAAAGAAGATTTGAGTGGAAAGCAACTTGGGGAAGGCTAGAGATCAAGATTCATATGGTGGGAATGGAATATCTTGGCCTCAACACATGAGTAGGTGGTTCTCTCTTAGAAAATGTGTATTGGAAGTGTAGGTATGTTCTGATGGCTCTCTCCACGAATGAAGAGTGGGTGGAGGGGTATATATAGCCTCCAAACAAAAACTAACCATTACACACAATTTACCAATCTCGGTGAGACCGAATTGAGAAACTCAGTCGGACCGATTTAGCAAACCTAATGACAGTTAGGATTTTCGGTGGGACTGTGATGCAACTCGGTAGGATCAATATGGTTAGGGTTAGGGCATAACGTAATCTCGGTGTGACCGATTACACAAACTCGGTGGGACCGATTTTGGTAATAAGCTAACCAGAGAGTTGGTTAGGAAAACTTGGTGAGACCGATTACACAAACTCGGTGGGACCGATTTTGGTAATAAGCTAACCAAAAAGTTTGCATTGTAATCTTGGTAGTACCGATTGCTCAATGTCGGTGGGACCGATTTTGGTAATGGACATACATAGAGAGATTACAATCCCATCTCGGTGAGACTGAGATCCCTATCGGTGAAACCGATTTGCCTAGGGTTTGTGGCAGTGGCTATGACATCTGAACTCGGTGGCGCCGGATAGAAAGAATCGGTGGGGCTAAGTTTGACTTTTGGTTTAGGTCATATGTGGATGTGGGAAGGTAGTTGAGGGTTTTGGAGCATATCACTAAGCACTATGAAGCAAGAACCTGATCAAGCAACACCTCATCCCTCCTTGATAGTATTGGCTTTTCTTATAGACTCAATGTGATCTTGGATCACTAAAATATAAAATGTAGAGTCTTGATCTTGAAGCTTGAGCTAATCCTTTGTCCTTAGCATCTTGAAGGGGTTCCACATCCTTTAGTCCATGCCACTTAATTTGTTGAACTTGTCTGAAACATACTAGGTAAAAGTATTAGTCCAACAAGAGATATGTTATCATTAATTATCAAAATCACCCAGGGAGCACTTGTGCTTTCAGTACACTACTAACACTACCTACAAACACCAGAAACTAGTTGCAACTCCTGGACAGGGATCAGGTTAATTAATAAGTCGAGAGGGGCCGAGTTACCGGAACCCAATGTGTGGTAGTAGCTGTTCCATGGATCACAAACACAGAACTCAGTTCCTGAGGACGGTTTCAATGAGACAACCCACCATGTACTCCTACATGGCCTCTCACGGCTACCTTTACCAAATCGTGTTCACACACTTAGCTCTCAACAGTAAGACATGTTCACCACATTCCAATTCATCCCCGATGAATCAGACCTGACTCAACTCTAACCAGTAGCAGGCATGCCAACAAGCATGAATGAGTAGGCACATCGGGGCTCAAACAACTCCTACTCATGCTAGTGGGTTTCATCTATTTACTGTGGCAAAGACAGGTCATGCAGAGGAAAGGGGTTGAAGTACCACAGCATGTAATAGTTGAATCATTGTTGTCCTAATGCAGTAAAAGAGAGAAAGAGCGAGAGAGTGGGATTGTATCGGGATGATCAAAGGGGGGGGTGCATGCCTGGCACTTCTGAAGATAGTGTAGTTCTTCATCGGTGTCATCGATCTCATCATCGGAACATACGTCTACTGAGGGGGAACAACCACCGACAACAGGGAAAAAACACAATCAATGCAATGCAAAAATATGATGCATGATCATGACATGGTATCATGGTGTGCTTTGAGCTAATGCAACTAGCAACGGGTTAAATGAAGTTGGTTTGAACGCTAGGTTCAAATTCAAACCCCATATGTTGATATTCGAGTGCCATTTATTGATTTGTCCAATTCAGCATCTATAAGTTGTTCAGACATGCATGAGAAAGGTACATATGGAAAGATTGGATTTTTCTGATCATTTTTCATATATAAATTATTTCATTTGGAGTTACAGTTGAATTTCTATGATTTTTAGAAGTTTCTACAATTTTTTGGAATTTCCAGGTTTATTTTAATCCAGAAAATGTATTACTGCGTCAGCACAACGTCACTGTGATGTAAGCAGGCCAACTGACGGGTCGAGGTCAAACCTGACAGTGGGCCCCACATGTCAGTGAAATAGTGGCTAATTAAGTTTAGAAATTAAACTAAACTAATTTTAGCAGGGGCGGCCCCACCTGTCATTGACCAAGGGACGTTATTAGCACTAACCTAAATAGGGTTAGGCCGGCGTTTAGCCGCCGGCGTTGACCCGAGGTAGCGGAGGATGTCGGAAACGTCGCTCCGGCGACCATTTGGACGGTGGTTTGGTGCTACACGCAGCTGGGACTCGCGCGCATCTGGAAGAGCAAGCAGGAGGAGCTGGGGTGGACCGAGCTCGCCGGAGTCGAGCTCGTGGCGGTGGCCGAATTTTAGGATGGGGCGGGTTTGGTGCTACGGTGCACGGGAGGAGGAGATGGTGGTTGCGTTAGATTCCTGGGAGTTCACTAAGTGTAGTGGTTAGCTCGGGCGTGTGCTTGCACGGCTGTAGACACAACGTCGACATGGCTGGCGGTGAGGTGCTCTCGGCTCCAGTGGAAACGGCAGCTACACGGCGAAATCACGCGGGGAGGAGGGGGGTTAGGGGAAGGAGCTCACAGAGGTCTTGTAGAGCAGCTCAATGGGCTCGGGGAGGAGTCGGAGATGACGAGCGGGCGCTGGCGATCTCGGGCCAGGTTGAAGACGACGGCAGCGACGGCAAGGTAGGGCGCCCGGCAACGTGTAGCTCGATGGAGACGAAGAAGAGGTCATGGCGGAGCTCTGGGGCATGTCGAGGGGATGAGGAGGAGGCGGTGGCTACGGTGGCAGCGGGCGGCGGCGACGAGCGCGCTCAGGTGCGCTGCGGGGAGAGCACAGAAGAGGTGAGAGGGGAGTGGGGGATCCATACGGCTCCAGGGGGTCGCCCCACCCGCCCCCAAAACACTCCCCACCGCCGGTCCGCCGCCGCCCCGGCCATCCCTCTAGGCCCCCCATGCCGAGCTTTTTCTCCAGCGGTGTCGTGGTTTTGTCACGGCAGATGTCCTAGAGAAAGGACTTAGTCGTGGAGCCATCGCAACGGGTTAGCTTGAAGGGGTTAAAGCGGACACAAGGACGCAAGAGAGTTTATACTAGTTCATCCCCTTCAATGAAGGTAAAAGCCTACTTCTAGTTGTGATGGAATTGATGGGTGTTTCGATGACTAGGGAGCGAATAAGCTTCGCCTATGTCTCGAGTCGTTGTCTGTCCTTGAACCGCGCCGGGTCGTCCCCTTATATACATGGGTGACGCCCGTCGGTTTACAGAGTCCCGATACCGGCTCATAGATGCGTCCGGTTCGGTTTCCACTATTCCTAACTTATAACACAAGTTACATACCGACGCCGGTTTACAACTATAGGCCTTAAACCGATTATGGGCCTTTAGCCCTCATCTACCCTCATGGGCTTTTATCATACTGAACTACTGATGAAGTTAACCCGGCCTATCCTGGCCGGTTTACGCCCAGTAGTAATATCCCCAACATTAGGCCCCAAATTGATTTGAACAGGTTCATGTCAATCCTTAGCAAAAATCTTCAACTTCAACACCTTCTTGTATTTTGTTGAACCGCCGTGATGCTATCTTCTCTGCTCGCGGTAGACCGGTGTGACGTCATTGGTTATAAAGAACCTTATCTTGTTAACAAGCCTGCGACAATTAAGGCCGCAGCTTCGTTTCCAAACTCGCGGCTCCTTGATTCTCGTGCCTGACATATCCCTTTCTTTATAAATAGGACCGAAGGGTCATTTCCTTTCTCATTCCCTCCGACCCCTTCTGCTTCATCTTCCTCGCGTTGCCCAGCTTCGGAGCTCCGCCGCCACCGCGACCTCTGCATCAACCTTGGCCGCTGCATCAACCTGAGCACACCAGAGCATCGCGGCGACCTCCCGCTTCTTCCTCAGCTCCGGTAAATCTTCTTTCCTTTCCCCCGTAGATCTGTTCTAGGGTTTCCTCGTTCGTCGAAGTTCATCGAGACTCTGGCACTGTTCTTCCTTTGTTTCTTCTTTAGCCCATGAATAAAACTTCAAACCTGATGTATTCCCCGTAATGGCTTATCTTCTGTTACCAAAGCAAACCTTTATGCGCATAAAACATTGATCTGGTCCCTTGTGAATTGCTTTGAGATCAACCTTTTAGGTCTAAATCCTTTTATTTTCCTGTCTGACGGTAGATCCAAAATTTCACTGCGACCTTATGAAATCTGTTTTTACCTTCCTTAGTCATTCTTGCCTTAGATCTGTATCCTCTTTACCACAGAGGTCGTTTACCTTTGAAAAAGCAATCTATCATATTTCATTAGTCCCCTTGTTGAACCGCCGTGATGCTGTTGCTTCATAAACTCCGGTTTAGATAGATCTGCTTCCGGTTTAATATTGCACGTATCAATGTACTTTGTAGATTTCATCATGGCCAAGAAAGTGTATGAGTGCAATTGGGTCCCTTCTCGCGTCACAGAGGATCAACTGGACGATTTAGTCCTGATTGGCGCCTTGGGCAGCAAAGACACCATCCATTGGAGGGCTCCTGGCAAAGAATGCCCCCCACACCTCGAGAAGGAGAGGTTGTTGTTTTCGTAGACCACTTAGCCCGGGGTTTTAAACCGCCCGGTTCTAAATTCTACCGGGATGTTCTAGCTAATTTCCAACTCCATCCGCAAGACACTGGCCCCAACTCTGTTACAAATATGTGCCACTTCCAAGTGCTCTGTGAGGTGTTCTTTCAAGAGGAGCCCACAGTGGAATTATTCAGAGATCTTTTCCATCTAAACCGCCGTACTGAGTTTACTGATGGATCTAATACAGAGTTGGGTGGCATGGCGATTCAAAAAAGGAAAGAGGTCACATACCCTCACGCTAAGCTGCACAGTCACCCCAAGGAGTGGAATCAGACATGGTTCTACTGCAAAGACACCTCCCCTGCTGGTGAGAATCCCTTGCCTGGCTTTCGTCTAGAGCGGCTCAGCAATACCCATCCTTTTCCTCAACGATTGAGTGCCCAGGAGAGAAGCAAACATGCTCCTCAGCTGTCAAAGCTCAGAGCCTTTATGGCCAACAGTTTAACAGGGGTTGACCTGGCTCGCTGTTGGATATCATGGAGCATACTGCCCCTTAGTCAGCACTCCGGTTTGATGTGCGAATATACTGATAGTGTGGATGACCCACTGCGACATTCAAGACTCTAGCTCTCCGGTGAAGAAATCACAGAAGCTGTGCGTAAGATACTGAATGAACCGGAGCACATCTGTGCTAGAACCGGCCTGCTTCCCTTCTGTGCCACCAACAAACCACCAGCTGTAAGACTTTGATTTTTCTCTTTGCTGAATCTGTTATTGATATGTCTGGTCATTGTTTTTAATATCACTGTCTGCATAATTAGGGTGATGATCCGTTTTGGAGCAAAAAGCTGCCGCAGAAGAAACCAGAGAAAATAGATAAACCGGAAAGAGCAACCCGGCAAAAAACTAAAGCTGTGAAGAAGACTGCCCACCGGAAAAGAACCACTGCATCTTCTAATCCGGCCCCTGATGACGAGGTGGATAATCCGGACCTTGAGGTAGAGCTTGACTCACTTGGTTTATTTTTCATGCATCTTATTGATGATGATATTTGTGAGGATGATGCCGAAGCCAGCCATGCGGATGTTGCAGAGGTAATTATTCTCTCTTCCGATTCAGAAACTTTGCCTTCACAAAAAATCCGTCAGGCAAACTGGAAAGTTAAATTTTCTCATCCTCTTGCTTATTTGGATCCTAAACTTCTTATGAAGACTCAACAACACGAAGCTCGCCGCACCACCCGGCACAGCGGCCAGGTAGTTACCTCCGCCGGTTTACCGAACAGTCTGGTTCGGAAATGTCATTCCGAGGTCTCTAATTCACTTGTCAGTGCTTGTCCTAAAGCGGGCAGCTTTCGTCAACCTCTTAATCCGTCTGACTCCGATTATCAGGTTATTTCCCACTCATCTTCTGGCGAGTCGTCGGCTACTCAGCTCCCACCGCTCAAAACGGTGCTTGGGTAAGCTATATTTATTGTGATGTTTGCAGTATATTGCCTTAGAACATATGCTGTATTTAATTTTGTTATTCTTCTCAGGGCCAAACCTAGGCCGAGCAAGAAGGCCCGCCTGGATAAAGCGGCCGAAGAAGATGTCATTCTTGAACCAGGCACCACACCCAATCTTGAAGCGGCTATTCCTGAGGGTCTTCCCAATGATCCACCGCAGCCAGATGATGATCTTACTGCTGAGGAAAGACCTACTGATACCTCAGGTCCTATCCATCAGCCCACAGGTTCCCTTCGGTTTGAAAGCTCCACCGGTCCCGCAAAACCTACTGACAAGCCAACAGCTCCAGTGCAAACCGGCGGTACCAATGATGATGAAGTTGTCATTACTGGCACTGGCCATACTGAGCCAAGCAATCATGTCGCTTTATCCAAACATTCTGCCAAGGAAGAATTAGCTGCTTTTGGCAAAGGCAAGTGGAATGTTGATCTGACGACTTACGCTGCTCTGAACGCCCAAGATATCCATTCCGGCTATCTGAACCGGCTGTATACCAACCGTGACTATGAAGCCGGTCTAGTCAACATGATGAAAGACAAATATGAGGTAATTTCCATATGCTCCTTCTTGCTTGTATGCTTCCATTCCTGACTCTCCTAGCCCCCAAGGGCCGGTTTGGAATATTCTTTCAAACCGGGACTTAAATAATATAAATCTTGTTGCTTTGAAATTTGCTGATGTAGCCCCCAAGGGCCGGTTCAACTTTAGCGTAGTTAAACCGGTACTTTAAGTAATTGAAACTGCCGTATCAGAATATATATGATCAAATAGCCATTAGCCCCCAAGTGCCAAGTTGAATACTTGTATTGATCTTGGGACTTTGTAAACAATCGAAAGATGAAGGGGTAAATCGGGGGCCGCTTTAGATCAAATATGCATTAGCCCCCAAGTACTAAGCGCATAACTTGTTATGTGGTTAGTACTTGAATCCTTCTACCAGTTTGCTGAAGCATATATCTGTATGCATGCAGGTGGAGCTGAAGACGAAAGAGAACCAAGTCATCGATCTTCAAGAAGCCCTAAAAACCCAACAAGCTGAAACCTCCAAAGCAAAAGAGGAATTGACCAGTGCTTTAAGTGCCATGGAACAACTTAAGGAAAATTTCAAAAAGAAACGGGCGGACTGGGCCACTGAGAAATCCACTTTGATCAAATGAGCAGAGGATGCTGAGGTTGCACTAAAACCAGTGGCAGATGAACTGATCAGCATAAAGCGGCACGTGCATGCCATGACTGCTGCTATCTTTGGTAAGCCAGTTTCCCTACTGAATTGGCTCTGCCTTCTGACAAAGTCGCTGGCTTATTAACCCTTTATAGTATTTCAGGGACACGCATTGGTCACTTGGGGTCAGATGTACGGAAGAAGCTAAAAGTTGCCTATACATTGGTTGAACAATTGTATACTGGTGCCCAGCGGATCATCTGTACCGCCTCTCATAACAAACCGGCGCCTACTTTGATTCAAGATACTTTGATGAAACTGTCGGTGCTTCCTGCCCGGATTGAAGAGCTCAAGAAATCTGCTGCTCGAACCGGCGCAATCAATGCTTTAATCCAGGCAAAAGCTTGGGTGCCGGATTTTGATCCTGTTGAAGCGGCTCAGGGCTATCCCAGCTTGAAGGAAGATGGATCAGAATTCGGTGAAGCGGATCTGCGTGCGATAAACCGGGAGGTGCGTCCACTAGCTTGTCAGTTGGCTAAGGAAGCAGACTTGTCTCGTTATCAAGCGCAATATGACAGTCAGAACAAGCGAATAGCTGCGCCAATCCATGAATCGGAAAAACTGATTCCTCCAATCCTAAGCATACTTACGCTCCCGATATTGACCCGTCCTTGCTGATCCACGATGAAGCTGTTTTTCAAGCATTAATGGGAATCGACTGGACAACTATGGATTTCCAGCCACTGGGTAGGGATACGGAGGCTGAAGCGGCGCAGGACGACCCACAACCATCAAGCCAGGCTGGTGACCAAGCTTGAACCGGACGCCGGTTTAAAACTGCCTCTTCTTCGCGAAAAAACAATTATATTATTATGGGCACCATGTTGCCTTGTAATAGGCTAGCTGATACCTTTGATGTTGATATGCCTTCGTGCATAATTTGTTCTTCATGTGGCAATGAACTTTCCAAAACACTTTCTGAAATGAAAATTTCGTCAAGTGCCACCGCGGTTGTACCGTCACGCGGAATATGATGTCTGCATACATGAAATCAAAACAAAATTTTAAGTATGACCAAATTTTGAGATACATAATACCTGCCGTCATTGAGCGTGAAGTTGGCTTGGCCAATCTTGAAGCGGAGTTTTGCAAACCCATATTGTTGGAGGAGATAACAGCTCCTGTATATATATATGACGCTGGTTTACCATGTAAACCGTGAAGGGTTACGATAAATACCGTGTTACTCCATAAGAGGATGTTAACAACGTGGATTAAACCGGTCAAATAGCCTCCGGATTGACGTGAACTGTGTTCCGTCAATTGAAAAAAAATTGTCGGTTTAAGAAACACAATAAAAAGCAAAAACCCCCCTTCAAAGAAAAGTATGAAGCAAAAGCAACGAAAAAAACGTTTGCCAAAAAAGACTTATTTAAACTGATCAAATGGAGTAACCATGGCCAAACACGAACAAGCTCCCGTTAGGTGTAACTATGGTTCTAGTTAGCCAGGTCCCCAAGTGATTCTTGTGGCATTTTATGCCGACCAAATGGCGTGGTCATGGTTCGGGTTCGACCAAGCCCCCAAGTGATTCTGTGGCCTTAGGCCGATCAAGAGGCATGACTGGTTCAGACATGACCAAGTCCCCAAGTGATCTGTGGCTTTCGCCTATCAAGAGGCATGGTATTGGTTCGGACACGACCAATCCTCCAAGTGATATAACACGATGCTTTTAGCAAAGCGAACTCAAGGGGTAAACAGGAGGCCGCTTTAGAGCAACTCCGTGTAACCTCACATGATGTAAAAGAACAGATACCCCGCTTTAGCTGAGGTTCCGGTTTATTTTACTTAATCATAATATATACATTGTATGTACATAAGTATAGCCAATGGCTCAGGTATAGTAAGGCCGAAGATGAGCTATATTCCATGGCCTGTTAGTCTCCTCCTCTGATGTACGTGAGTCCTTATGCTCTCGAATATCGATCAGATAGTATGACCCGTTGTGCAAATTCTTGCTGACCACGAAAGGCCCCTCCCAAGGTGGGGATAGCTTATGCATATCAGTCTGATCTTGGATGAGCCGAAGCACCAAATCTCCTTCCTTGAAGGCTCTGGTTCTGACTCGGCGACTGTGAGAACGACGAAGATCCTGCTGGTAAATCGCCGACCGGGCGGCTGCGATGTCACGCTCTTCACCAACAGGTCCAAAGCATCTTGTCGTGTTGTCTCGTTGTCCGCTTCAACATAAGCCGTGACACGAGGTGAGTCATGACGGATATCGCTGGGGAGAACCGCCTCCGCTCCATAAACCATGAAGAACGGTGTGTATCCTGTTGATCTGTTGGGTGTTGTATTGATGCTCCATAACACAGATGGTAATTCTTCTACCCAACAACCCGGCGTTCTCTGCAAAGGAACCATGAGCCGGGGCTTGATGCCTCTCAAGATCTCTTGATTAGCTCTTTCTGCTTGACCATTGGACTGTGGATGTGCCACTGATGAAACGTCGAGCCGGATGTGCTCCCGTTCGCAGAACTCCTTCATAGCACCTTTCGATAAATTGGTACCATTATCTGTGATAATACTGTGTGGAAAACCAAACCGGAAAATCACCTTTTTGATGAACTGAACCGCTGTGGCCGCATCACACTTGCTAACAGGTTCTGCCTCCACCCACTTTGTAAACTTGTCCACCGCCACCAGGAGGTGGGTCTTCTTATCTTTGGACCTTTTGAAAGGCCCAACCATATCTAGTCCCCAAGTCGCAAACGGCCAAGTAATTGGAATCATCCTCAATTCTTGAGCCGGTACATGAGCACGTCTTGAAAACCTTTGGCACCCATCACATCGTCTGACCAGATCCTTCGCATCAGCATGAGTAGTTAACCAATAGAAACCATGGCGAAACGCTTTAGCCACCAGAGATTTTGAACCGACATGGTGACCACAATCTCCTTCGTGGATCTCCCGCAAAATTTCACGGCCTTCTTCAGGAGACACGCAACGTTGAAAAGCTCCTGATACACTGCAATGATGCAACTCACCGTTGATGACAGCCATGGACTTGGATCGCCGGATTATCTGCCGGGCCAGAATCTCATCTTCTGGCAACTCGCCCCGGTTCTTGTACGCCAGATAAGGAAGCGTCCAATCCGGAATAACATGAAGAACTGCCACCAATTGAGCCTCCGGATCAGGAATGGCCAAATCCTCTTCACCAGGGATCTTCACCGACGGGTTGTGCAACACATCTAGAAAAACATTGGGTGGGACCGATTTGCGCTGAGAGCCCAACCGGCTTAAAGCATCCACCGCTTCATTTTTCCGCCGGTCCACGTGGTCCACCTGATAGCCTCTGAAATAACCTGCAACAATATCCACCTCACGACGATATGCTGCCATGAGTGGGTCCTTGGAGTCCCAAGTGCCAGACACTTGCTGAGCCACAAGGTCCGAATCACCGAAGCACTTAACTCGACTTAGATTCATCTCCTTAGCCATCCGAAGACCATGGGGCAAGGCTTCATACTCAGCTGCATTGTTAGTACAAGGGAACATTAAACGGAGAACATAACAAAACTTATCACCTCGTGGGGAAGTTAATACGACTCCAGCCCCGAGCCTTCCAACTGCCTGGATCCGTCAAAATGGATGGTCCAATACGTATGATCTGGCTTTTCTTCAGGTGCTTGCATTTCCGTCCAATCATTGATGAAATCAAAAAGTGCTTGAGACTTAATCGCTGTCCGAGGCACATATTTCAAACCGTACGGCCCCAGCTCTATAGCCCACTTTGCAATCCGGCCAGTTGCTTCCCGGTTCTGAATGATATCTCCCAAAGGAGAAGAATTGACCACCGTAATTGGGTGCCCTTGGAAGTATTGCTTAAGCTTCCGGCTTGCCATAAAAACTCCGTACACCAGCTTCTGCCAATGCGGATACCTTTGCTTGGACTCAATGAGTACCTCGCTGATATAATAGACCGGACGTTGAACCGGATGCTCCTTACCTGCCTCCTTCCGTTCCACCACAACAGCCATGCTGACCGCACGAGCATTAGCAGCAACATATAGCAGTAATGGCTCCTTGTCAATGGGAGCGGCGAGCAGGGGCGGATTGGCCAATTGCCGCTTTAAGTCCTCAAACGCTTCATCAGCAGCAGAACTCCAAATGAACTGATCCATCTTCTTCAACATCCGATACAAAGGGATCGCCTTCTCACCAAGGAGGCTGATAAACCGGCTTAACGCGGTAATCCGGCCTGCCAGGCGTTGAACATCATTGATACACTTCGGTTTAGCCAGGGAGGTGATGGCTGTGATCTTCTCCGGATTAGCCTCAATTCCCTTGTTGGAAACCAGGAAACCCAATAACTTGCCCACCGGTACACCAAAGACACACTTGTCCGGATTAAGCATCATCTTGTACGTCCTTAGGTTATCAAAGGTTTCTTTCAAATCCTCAACTAGAGTCTCCTTCTCCCTGGATTTAACCACGATATCATCCACGTAAGCATGTACATTACGGCCAATCTGCTTATGAAGACAATTTTGTACACACTGTTGATAAGTTGCCTGGGCACTTTTGAGCCCAAAGGGCATAGAAACATAGCAGAAGGATCCAAAGGGAGTTATGAATGCCGTCTTCTCCTGGTCCTTAACTACCATTTTGATCTGATGATAGCCAGAATATGCATCCAAAAAACTTAAACACTCACAACCCGTCGTAGCATCAATGATTTGATCAATACGGGGGAGGGCAAAAGGATCTGCTGGACAAGCTTTATTAAGATCTGTGTAATCCACACACATACGCCAGGTGCCGTTTTTCTTAAGGACTAGCACCGGATTGGCAAGCCACTCAGGGTGAAAAACTTCAACAATAAAACCAGCTGCTAAGAGCCTGGCTACCTCTTCTCCAATCGCCTTGCGTCTTTCTTCGTTAAACCGGCGGAGGAACTGTTTCACCAGTTTGTATTTAGGATGCACATTATGTGTGTGCTCAGCGAGTTGCCTCGGTACAACTGGCATGTCAGAGGGCTTCCATGCAAAAATGTCCTGATTCTCACGGATGAACTCGATGAGCGCGCTTTCCTATTTCGGATCCAAGTTGGCACTAATGCTGAACTGCTTGGATGAATCGCCAGGTACGAAGTCAACAAGCTTAGTTTCTGCTGCCGATTTGAACTTCAGGGCCGGATCAAGCTCTGTAGTTGGCTTCTTCAACGGAGTCATGTCCGCCGGATCAACATTGTCTTTATAGTACTTCAACTCCTCGGTGGCACAAACCGACTCTGCATAAGCCGCATCTCCTTCCTTGCATTCCAAAGCGATTTTGCGGTTTCCGTGAACCGTTATTGTCCCCTTGTGACCTGGCATCTTGAGCTGCAAATACACATAACAGGGCTGAGCCATAAACTTGGCGTATGCCGGACGCCCAAACAGAGCATGATATGGACTTTGGATTTTAACCACTTCAAACGTTAATGTCTCCGACCTGGAATCATGATCATCCCCAAAGGCCACTTCAAGAGCTATCTTACCAACGGGATATGCTGATCTGCCAGGCACTACACCGTGGAATACTATATTGGACGGTTTGAGATTCTTATCTGTAAGTCCCGTACGACGGAAGGTCTCATAATATAGGATGTTAATGCTGCTCCCTCCATCCATGAGCACCTTGGTGAACTTATAACCTCCCACCTGAGGCGCCACCACCAGAGCCAACTGACCCGGATTATCGACCTGGAGTGGGTGATCCTCTCTGCTCCATATGATTGGTTGTTCAGACCAACGTAGATAACGGGGTGTGGCCGGTTCAACAGAGTTGACTGCCCGCCTCTGAACCTTCTGGTCTCGCTTGTCCAAGATAGTGGTAAAGACATGGTACTGCCCATTACCCAACTGCTTTGGGTTGCTTTGGTAACCTGACTGTTGCTGCTGTTGGTTGTAACCACCCTGGTTGTTCTGACTATTTTGACCATTATGTCCGCCCGGATTACCATTAAATCCTGAACCGGAACTTCCTCCACCGTAACCCGGCCCGGACCCTGAGCCACCGCCAGATCGGTGATCATACCAGAAATTATTAGAATTTTTGAACTCCTGCATAATAAAGCAATCCTTCCAAAGGTGGTTTGCTGGCTCCTCCTTCGTCCCATGTCTTGGACAGGGCTGGCTTAGCAGATAGTTCAGGCGGTTTGGGTTGGGGTTCACTACGATTTTTCGGCCTACCCTTGCGCCGCTGGCCATTGTCCTGTACGTTGGTATTAGCCACAAAATCCATGTTGCCAGACCCTTTGCGCTTGCCTCCTCCGCCATTGCCTACCCAGTGATGCTGCTGACCTCTGGAGCTGCTGTTCTTCTTCCCCCTCCCCGTCTTGTCATCATCAGATTCGGGATCCTTGGTACTATCAGAATCAACATATTTTACCAAAGCGGCCATGAGGGTCCCCATGTCGGTGCAATGACGCTTCATCCATCCCAATTTCAACTTCGGGGGCCCAAACCGGTAGTTGCCTTCTAGGGTTAATACTGCGGTGTCAGCGTTGATGCGGTCTGAGGAGTGCAACACTTGTGAAACCCGGCGCACCCAATGAGTCGTTGACTCTCCTTCCTCCTAGATGCATGCAGCTAAGTCCACTATCGACATAGGCTATTTACAGGTATCCTTGAAATTGTTGATAAACCGGGCTCGTAATTGGGCCCATGAACTGATAGAATTAGCGGGCAAGCTTTTTAACCAAGTACGGGCCGTTCCTTCAAGCATCATGGTGAAGTATTTCGCACATGCCGTGTCATCCACATCAAGCATCTCCATGGCCATCTCATAGCTCTCTACCCATGTCTCTGGTGGTTGATCCGCCGTATAGTTTGGTACCTTGCGTGGGCCTTTGAAATCCTTGGGCAAGCGCACGTTGCGTAAAGCGGGGACGAGGAAAGGCACCCCCAAAGAACTAGAAGTAACACCAGGTTCGATCGAAATGGTTGGACGAACTGGCGTGAGCTGCCGAGCCTGATGCTGTGCGGCTAACTCGGCCTCCCTACGCGCTCGGGCCCGGTTCACCACTTCCTGAGCGTCATCAGCACCACCCATCGGGTTGTTGTCCCGGGGTGCCCCACGTCATTCATTACTCGACACTGCCGGTTCATCCATATGTCTGCTATAGCTCCGGCTTGGACGAGGGGTCGAGTGGATCCGGTCGCAGCTGTACGAGTATGCTTCCTGTTGGGCCAAAGCAGTCCTCAGAAGTTCCTTGACCCGTCGTGTCTCTACTGCCTGTGGCGAGTCACCTTCAATTGGAATGGCCTCCAGCCGTGCAGCAGCGGCAACAAGATTGTCCATTGGGCTGGAGTAGTGACCCGGGGGTGTTAAAGCAGCCTGAGGTACAATGGTGTTTTGACGAGGCTGAACCGGTGCACCGGTCCCAGGGGCTTCTGCCTGGTTCCCCTCCAGCGGATTGCCGGCTCTTGGCCCTGGAGTGTTGAAAAGGTCTCTGGCCTCGAAAACCGGAGGTAAGCGGGACCGGTGCTTCCTTCTCATGACTTCATGTGATGCGCTCTGGTCTAACATAAGCCTGTAGGCCTGTGCGTCTAAAGCAGCCCGCTCTGCGGCCATCCTGGTGTCCTCAGCCGCCAGATTCGCCTTGGCCTGGGTGATCTATTCCTTTACCTTTGCAATCTCCGTATTGTGAACGTCCTGATCTGGCGGATTAACTTCCGCCATAAGCACAGCCAACGCATCAAATAGCTCTGATAGAACCTGAGCCGGCGGGCGCACAGGGCCTCCTGCCCCGGCGGCCGTTGCTGCTGCTGAACCGGAAATCGTTGCTGTAGCTGTCGAAGAATGAAGCGCTGCTTGTGTTCCGGCCATGAATACTCCAACCCGGTTGGGCAGATCAGAGGGGTCCGGAATATTGTCGCCATCGGAACAGCTCCCAATCCGGCCATCTTGTAGCTGATAAAGAGATTCAGTTTCTCTGGTCGAAGACTCGTCACCGGAACAAATGACAGTCGCCCCGCGAAATCTCGATCTGTCCTCATAACTTCCTCCATGGATGACTCCCACGAAGGCACGCTTCATGGCCGGTTTAACCCAGGCGGATTGCGCACGCTGAGCCGTCTCGACGAGGTCGGTGTAGATGTCCGGCTCAGGGCCCGGTTCACCGATCTTCCCAATGAAAATGTGAATGCTACCAAAGGGGACCCGGTACCCGTACTCAACTGAGCCAGCCTCGGGGCCCCAGCCTGCATCGTCGATGTAGAGCCTGCCGCGACGACTCTTAGTTATCCGGCCTACAGCATAGCCCTCGAGTCCTTCAAAGCGGCCCTCCAAGAACCGGAAACCATCGTGTGATAGCCCCACGGTGGGCGCCAACTATCGTGGTTTTGTCACGGCAGATGTCCTAGAGAAAGGACTTAGTCGTGGAGCCATCGCAATGGGTTAGCTTGAAGGGGTTAAAGCGGACACAAGGACGCAAGAGAGTTTATACTAGTTCGGCCCCTTCAATGAAGGTAAAAGCCTACTTCTAGTTGTGATGGAATTGATGGGTGTTTCGATGACTAGGGAGCGAATAAGCTTCGCCTATGTCTCGAGTCGTTGTCTGTCCTTGAACCGCCGCCGGGTCGTCCCCTTATATACATGGGTGACGCCCGTCGGTTTACAGAGTCCCGATACCGGCTCATAGATGCGTCCGGTTCGGTCTCCACTATTCCTAACTTATAACACAAGTTACATACCGACGCCGGTTTACAGCTATAGGCCGTAAACCGATTATGGGCCTTTAGCCCTCATCTGCTCTCATGGGCTTTTATCATACTCAACTACTGATGAAGTTAACCCGGCCTGTCTTGGCCGTTTACGCCCAGTAGTAATATCCCCAGCAAGCGGTCCCCACGCCACCGCCCTGCCATCATCGGCGACCACCGCCCCCATCCTGAACCTTAAGATAGATAGTGGGGTACCTCTCCGGCGAGCCCCCCTCCCCGCTGCGGCTGGTTCTTCCTTCACCCCGGCGAGCCCCCACCCCC